>NC_068421.1:30124262-30226762 GCF_023373465.1 Oncorhynchus keta
CCAGAAAGGAGGTCAGAGTTCTGGAATTCTAGGGAATCGTTTCAGTCATTCTTGCCAGGGGAAGGCTGCAACGATGCGTGTAAAAGGCTGTTTTCCTCTCCAGATACGTTTTTACGGTTCCTCTGTGACACATTGCTCAAACACATTGCCTCATCTGCATGTTGTGTCACTGCCTGGGTTATAATATGAGGGTTGTAAGGGTTGCAGACTAGAGCAATTTAATCAGGTTAGGTTAGTATAATTTTCTGGCACAAAAAGTTATATAGACTGCTAAATTGAATCAAGTCAGTTGACACAAGACTGGCGAACCTTGGTCTACTGATCTACTTGGGTGTCCCAGGATGTGCTGTCATGATGCTGGTGTTGTCACCAGAAAAGCATGTCCCAGGAATGTGTACCACCCAGAGACTTAATGTGGTTTGGACGAGGTAATGTGTTGGTACATTAAAATGTCTCTATGTGGGGGAATTGTGCCCCTCCCCGTTCCCCTCTGCCTTCCTCTCCGATTTGTCCCTGTCTGGTTTCAGCCATGACTGCATACGTGTCCCTAGCTCCAACATTCTCTAAGCAAAAACACAGACACTGATGTCACTTGTTGTTGCAGGTTATGAACCAAATCAGGCCATCCCAGTTCTCTTAGCCATGAGGGAAACATCTTACGAAAATGTTACTTTGCTTGTGAATGCAGAATGTCTCAATGTCTGCGGAGAATAATATCTTATGTGGTTGGAGACGTTGTTATTCCGTTTTGTTAATAACAAGATTTCAATAAGTGCATGTTTTCTGGACAAGCAATTTATCAACAAAGCAACTTGGATCAAACAAGTAAAGGGGTTGAGCCACAAATGGAATTATTTTCATTTGAATAGCCTTTTTGCCCTGAATAACAGTTGACATGGACACAGCTTCCACTTTGAATCTGTGTACTGTGAGTGGGAATAGGAAGAATTTATACTTTAGCTGAGGGCTCAGATGACTACATATTCAGCTTTCCGTGTAAGTGTATTTGAGTTCAAAAGGATGAGAGCATGGCATTTCAGTGATTCATCTGGGTGTAACATTATTCTGAGTTTTCTGCTTTTAATCACTTAATAAATGTTGTAGATAATCACAGAAAGATATTAGCTGCCTGATACCGTGTCAAACAGTTACAAAAGTTAGGTAGCAGTTGTGCCAGCATCTCTTCCTGGCTTTTATTGATTTGGTGTTTCAGAAGAGACAAAAAGCTTAAAAAATGAAGTCATATTCTATCTGCAAACCATTTTCAGCAATCTGCCCTGAATTAGGTTGATAAAAATAAATTAATATCTGTCTAGAGAGCATCAAAGTGGCAGCCTATTATGCAGAAGAATCCAGAGTGTTCTACACCTTTTACACCTGGTGCTTATATATCAAATGTGGTTATGTGTGACTGGAGGCAGATAGTGGTGTTGATGTCAAACTGATGTATTGCAGTGAAAATACAGCATAATTTGAAAAAAATGCTTTTATCTACATGACCATAGTACACTGTATCCTGCTGTTGAAAAGACTGAAGTGTGTCTTTGACCTGGACTTAGCCAATCATCCTTTGTCGGGAATCATTTCTCACACGCTTCTCTGCCTCAGACTCCAGCCACGCTAGCACAATGCCTTAGTATTATTGGTCCCCAGAGCAACACTCTGATTTAGTATTGGGACGGTTGTTGTTTTGAGTTTTATTGTAAGTTATTGTTTGGAAGCACATTGTGTCTGACTGAGATCCCCTGGGTCTGGCTCCCTGATCCCTGAACATCCTTCCTCTGCAAGCTCATAGTTCTAACGGGAAACGTATATCGGCACTCATATTTCTTTGTCTTGTGTAATGGCCGACCTGGTGCGCTTGGAAACACATTTTCCTGAACTTGAGCCTGATAAACAAGAACAGGAGGCAACTTTTGTAACGTCATCGTTGCATGAAGTAGTGGACCAAAGCACAGCGTGGTAAGTGTTCATGATTTATTAATAAAACTGAACACTGAATAACAAAAACAACGAACGAAACAGGCCTGGTGCGTGGAGCTGCCACAGGGCCCACCAGGCTGGGGAGACCTACAGGAGGCCTGGTGTGTGGAGGAGGCACCGGATGAACCGGGCTGTGGGGGAGCACTGGAGCTCTGGTGCGCAGCCTTGGCACCACTCCTCCAGGCTGAATGACCACTTTAGCCCCTCCAGAGTGCAGACACAGGTCGAACCAGGCTGTGGGGGAGCACTGGAGATCTGGTGCTTACCACTCGCACCTCTCCCTTAGGCTCAATGCCCACTTTCGCCCGGCATGGGCGGAGCGCAGGCATAGGGCGAACTGAACCCTCCCAGCGCCCCGGAGACACAATACGCAGAGCCGGCGCAGGATACCCTGGGCCGAAACGGCGCACCGGAGACCAAACGTGCCGAGCTGACACAATCCACCCTGGCTGGTGCCCACTCTTGCATGGCACTTGCGGGGGGCTGGCATGTAGCGCTCCAGGCTATGAGCTCGCACTGGAGACACTGTGGGCTTCATCGCATACCATGGTGCCTGACCAGTACCACGCTGCTTCCGGTAAGCACGGGGAGTTGGCTCAGGTCTATCGCCTGAGCCAACTCAAACATTTTTTGGGGGGGCTGCCTCTCGTGCCTGCTGCGCTGCCTTGCCTCATATCACCGCCCGTAAGAAGAACTGGAGGCATCGAAAGCTGAGAGGCGGCGATATGAGGCAAGGCAGCACAGCAGGCACGAGAGGCAGCCCCCAAAAAATGTTTTCCCAGCCTGTCTCCAGGGTCCCTGTCCATCCAATATCTCCTCCCATGTCCAGGAGTCCTGCACCCTCTGATCCCTGTTACCACGCTGCTTGGTCCGTTTGTGGTGGGTTGTTCTGTAACGGTCATCGTTGCATGAAGAAGTGGACCAAAGTGCAGCGTTCTAAGTGTTCATGATTTATTAATAACACTGAATAACAAAAACAACAAAGAGAACGAATGAAACAGTTCTGTTTGGTGCAGACACATAAACAGTAAACAACTACACACAAAACCCAGGTGGGTAAAGGCTACCTAAGTATGGTTCTCAATCAGAGACAACGATAGACAGCTGCCTCTGATTGAGAACCACACCCGGCCAAACACACAGAAATAGAAAACATCGAACACAAAACATAGAATGCTCACCCCACCCAAACTCACGCCCTGACCAAACCAAAATAGAGACATAAAAAGGATCTCTAAGGTCAGGGCGTGACAACTTTAGTAACTTCCCCTTACTTCACCCTCCTTGGCTACATCCATCTTATTCATATGCTGACAGGATTTAAGCTTATGGGTCAAAACACTTAAGGGGATAAGAACAGTAGCTCAGTCCTCCCGAGACTTGCCCTCTGTCCTCCTCATGAGCTATGACTTTAACTTTACTAGCTTCATCATTGTAAGTTATTTAACCCTTGTCTGGTATTTAAACAGGCACTTGGTGATTCATGCATCACTGAAGAACTCAGGTGGACCTGCTTCCCTGAAGTCTGCTTTATTTTTTATTTTTTTATTTTTTTCACCTTTATTTAACCAGGTAGGCAAGTTGAGAACAAGTTCTCATTTGCAACTGCGACCTGGCCAAGATAAAGCATAGCAGTTCGACACATACAACAACACAGAGTTACACATGGAATGAACAAAACATACCGTCAATAATACAGTAGAAAAAAAGTCTATATACAGTTAGTGCAAATTAGGTCAAATAAGAGAGTTAAGGCAATAAATAGGCCATGGGGGCGAAGTCCTGTGGTATCGTCAGGCGAGGCCACAGTGTCTCCCGCGCCCTCCTGTCTTAGCCTCCAGTATTTATGCTGCAGTAGTTTATGTGTCAGGGGGCTAGGGTCAGTTTGTTATATCTGGAGAACTTCTCATGTCCTATCCGGTGTCCTGTGTGAATTTAAGTATGCTCTCTCTAATTCTCTCTTTCTCTCTTTCTTTCTCTCTCTCGGAGGACCTGAGCCCTAGGACCATGCCTCAGGACTACCTGGCATGATGACTCCTTGCTGTCCCCAGTCCACCTGCCCGTGCTGCTGCTCCAGTTTCAACTGTTCTGCCTGTGATTATTATTATTTGACCATGCTGGTCATTTATGAACATTTGAACGTCTTGGCCATGTTCTGTTATAATCTCCACCCGGCACAGCCAGAAGAGGTCTGGCCACCCCACATAGCCTGGTTCCTCTCTAGGTTTCTTCCTAGGGTTTGGCCTTTCTAGGGAGTTTTTCCTAGCCACCGTGCTTCTACACCAGCATTGCTTGCTGTTTGGGGTTTTAGGCTGGGTTTCTGTACAGCACTTTGAGATATCAGCTGATGTAAGAAAGGCTATATAAACACATTTGATTTGATTTTGATGGTAGATGTGCAAAAGATGGATGTGCAAGTAGAGATTCTGTGGTGCAAAAGGAGCTAAATAAATAAATACAGTATGGGGATGAGGTAGATAGATGGGCTGTATGCAGATGGGCTATGAACAGGTGCAGTGATCTGTGAGCTGCTCTGACAGCTGGTTCTTAAAGCTAGTGAGGGAGATGAGAATCTCCAGCTTCAGAGATTTTTGCAGTTTGTTCCAGTCATTGGCAGCAGAGAACTGGAAGGAAAGGCGACCAAAGGAGGAATTGGCTTTGGGGGTGACCAGTGAGATATACCTGCTGGAGCGTGTGCTACGAGTGGGTGCTGCTATGGTGACCAGCGAGCTGAGATAGGGCGGGGCTTTACCTAGCAGAGACTTGTAGATGACCTGCAGCCAGTTTATGTGATATATGGGCAGACACTATGAGATATCATGTTACCTGCACTTGTCCAAAAATGTTTTCAATGTTGCGTTATATATATTTTGAGTTTGTGGATGTCACGGACTGTTTTTAAAAGATACAGAGGGTTTCTGACTCACATTAGCATGGGAAGCTAATTTAGATATGATTGGGAATTAGCCTGAATGAGGAAGAGAATGCAAAGCCAATGTTAATTAAACATTACAACTTCAGAGATTATTAGAGAATCCATTCATTAAAAGGAGAAAGGAACATTTTATAGCTGGTTTGAGATTGAAAGAGTATCCTCTTTCTTCTAAGAATCTCGTATCTAATTCCCTGCTTGATTGAAATGTTTGATAACATTCTTATGGTTGTTAGTGTTTGTTTGCAGATGCAGGTCATTCCAGTCTGATAGTGTCTTCCACAGAGTTTATGGGAAGTCTTTCCCAGATGAATGACTCTGGCATTGTCATGGAATTCCGCTCTGACGGCATGTGGCAAAACATTGCGTCCACATGAAAGTCATTTGCTGCTCATGTGCAAAGTCAACAGTCACATATAACAATGTTTTCCCCTCAAATAATTATTCAATCAAATTATTTGATTTGTTTTGTATAGTCAACACTGACAGAGAAATATCCAATTTGTCTCCATTTTGAAGTGTTTTTCGCACAACACCGGAAAGTTGCAAAGAATGCAATTAATGGAATAACTAACAGTGATGTTAAAATGTGATTCTAAGACAGTGCTCCAAGCCATTTATTGAAGGTCATTAGAAAGCACTTTATTGTTAAACACCACTGCAAATAATTATGACAGGCATGAATGATTATAGATAAATATATTGACTGAAGTGTGGAAACCGGAGCAGTGGATCAGACTCTTGGGAATAACTCATAAAATCGTATTGAGGAATCTGATGTTTTATTTTATTGCATACTTTATGTCATGCTCATTTAATTAACCACTGACTAATCAACAAAGTGTGATATGTAGACATGTTCAACAGTCTGTCTGATTTGAATAATTGTTTATTCTATATATAGTCTGGAAAGAAATTAGATGTGCATCAGATTACCAAGGATACTGTCACGAACCTTGCGGAAGATGGTGCCTCTTACTGTTCGGGCGGTGCTCGGCGGTCGTCGTCGCCGGCCTATTAGCTACCATCGATTCCCTTTCCGTTTGTTTTGGGTTATTGGGTAATTGGGTACATCTGTTTTGTATTAGGGTTTGTTTGTAGGGTATTTAAGGGCACTAGGCCCGCTGGGTATTTGTGCGGGCTTGTTTTTGTTACTCTGTGTTTGATGGTGTGAGTTATTCGTGTATTTATTCTCCGGGCTATTTTGTCCTGTTGTTTGGACTGGCAATTTATATACCCCCTGTGTGTTGGCGTGACTGTTTTGTTGCGCTGGGGAATACATTTGAAAGAAAGACTGAACCCTGCTCTCTGCGCCTGATTCCACCCACCACTCCTAGTTGATCGTAACAGATACGGTAATCATAGCCTGTAGTAGAAATATGGCCCAATCATTTTTGGTGTTTTTTTCAGTTCCAGATTATTTCAATTGCTCGGCATCATTTGTTTTACAATCAAGGGAAATGGATTAGAAGAACACACCAGTATGATCATTGCTGTGTAATATTCAAAGGCTACTTTTTTTTAATTACACATTGACTAAATCAACAGGAGTCTAGGTAATCATTGCATAATTAATTGTCATTCATTTCATTCACAAACTGTTCATTTTGTGATATATAACAAATACAATTTTAGAATGTAGCTCAAACCCCACCTAAATAAGAATCCACTTAATATATTTCCTTGTGTAAATTGTATTGATATATAATTGGGAATTTTCTAAAGACAAACTTGTCTAACAGAGTATAGTTCTGCCATGAGGATACTATTTCATAAGAATTACAGCGATTAAATAACTTAAAGCTATGTCGGCAGGCAGCAGATTTTTCCTACATTCGCTCCCAACAAATATAATCTTAACTGGAACAATAGTAAAGGGTGATGTCATATTGTGAACCATTTAACCCCTATATTTAATCTGCAATTAATGAAATAACATTCAAGAACCCAAATAATTTTAAACCAAACTGATTGATCTGGTTCATTGAATAATCAGCTCAGTGAAAGGCAAACAGCTCAGTACGAACTGAACTTAGGAGACTGTAGTGACCTGCAGAAAGTGAATGCAGTGATAGCTGTACCATGTTGGGTCTGCAAAATGAATAAACTAACACTTGGAAACAGCAGCTGGAGTGGGATTTCCTCCCTCAGTAACCTTGGGACTCTGAATTGTGGGAAATGGTCACTCTGGAGCTCAGTTTCCGGAGCCAGATCAATACCTATATAATCTTACAGATCTTTGTAACACAGGACAATGTCCCCAACTGTCTCTCTGAGGAGCATTCCAAACGTTGACACTTGTGTCAGTCTGGCACCAACTGTGTCAATGCTCTTCTGAAGAATCTAATGTTGAGTTGTGAGAATACCTAGGTCTTGGCTGCTTCTCAGTCCCTGCATCTACAGCTATGTCTATGAATTTTAAGAGGGATTGATTATCTCCAGCTTGGCCCCATCCCTCACCTTATGTGGTGTGTCTCTCGTTGAGCAGAAACTCAAATCCCATATTTTGTCCTTAATCTTGCATTTTCAACAACTCATTCACCATGTGAAGTAAGACGTATCCAGGAGGCCTTTGATACGGACAGGGGGTTTCCAGTACAGTGGATTACTATGACTTGAAGAGCTGCTTGGGTTAAAACTCTACAAAGCCTGAAAGTAGAAGACATAAGATGAGCATAATACGATTTTACTGTACTTTGTGGAAAAGATGCTGATGAGAACTAAGTAATTATTAACTAACTTTTTAGGCTAGCCTAGGCAATCCATCCAGGGATTGACCAGGTCAAAACCAGCTTTGCTTCAGAATAAAGTCAACAGAAAGATGCAGGGTGGTATAGCTGCTGTCTTGAGAGTTGATAGCAGCACTGTTAACAGGGTTGAAAAGTCATGTTTCACTTAAAGACAAGTTGCAGTAAGAGCTGGGACCTGTGCCCACAAGGATTTTGCTTGGACACCTTTAAAACACCTTTAAAACACCAAGATCTGTACATTCCAACACGGTTTCATGGGAAAAAGATATTGAGAATTTTTATGTTTGCTGAGTTTTATTATTGAAAACCAACATATCAGGGTTATAAATCATTATTCCAGCACTGGAAAAACTGTGGTGTGACAATCTGCACTTCTAATGTAGTAAATCATACTTTTATAATGCAAAACAAATTGTAAATTGGTATTTTCTTACAAACATCACTGAGAAATGCATATGATAGTCACTCGCTGATACGATCTTACATTTCATCGGATGTTTTCAGCTTCCTTCTCTTATCTCAGAAGATACCTCCATCTTTTGTATTTACAAGGCCTCAGTTAAACAAACTGAAGCTTTATCATGCTTGTAGTATTGTGTTAGTTTGATAGATCTTAGTGTAGTAAATCTTCTTGATCTTGTCTCATGTCTAATTCCCTGCTTTAGCCCAGCAGAGCCCCACCTGCTTAAAAAAATTAAAATAATAATAAATATATATATATGCCTGTTTTATTTTAAGAATGTGAAATGTCAGAAAAATAGTAGAGAGAATTTATTTCAGCTTTTATTTCCTTCATCACATTCCCAGTGGGTCAGAAGTTTACATACACTCAATTTGTATTTGGTAGCATTGCCTTTAAATTGTTTAACTTAGGTCAAATGTTTTGGGTAGCAAGCTTCCCACAATAAGTTTGTGGGAAGTAAATAAGTTAATTTTGGCCCATTCCTTCTGACAGCGCTGGTGTAACTGACCCAGGTTTGTAGTCCTCCTTGCTCGCACACGCTTTTTCAGTTCTGCCCACACATTTTCTATGGGCTTGAGGTCAGGGCTTTGTGATGGCCTCTCCAATACCTTGACTTTGTTGTCCTTAAGCCATTTTGCCACAACTTTGGAAGTATGCTTGGGGTCATTGTCCATTTGGAAGATCCATTTGCGACCAAGCTTTAACTTCCTGACTAATGTCTTGAGATGTTGCTTCAATATATCCACATCATTGTCCTACCTCATGATGCCATCTATTTTGTGAAGTGCACCAGTCCCTCCTGCAGCAAAGCACCCCCACAACATGATGCTGCCACCCCCGTGCTTCACGGATTGGATGGTGTTCTTCAGCTTGCAAGACTCCCCCTTTTTCCTCCAAACATAACGATGGTCATTATGGCCAAACAGTTATATTTTTGTTTCAACAGACCAGAGGACATTTCTCAAAAAGTACAATCTTTGTCCCCATGTGCAGTTGCAAACCTTTGTCTGGCTTTTTTATGGCGGTTTTGGAGCAGTGGCTGCTTCCTTGCTGAGCGGCCTTTCAGGTTATGTCGATATAGGACTTGTTTAACTGTGGATATAGATACCTTTGTACCTGTTTCCTCCAGCATCTTCACAAGGTCCTTTGCTGTTGTTCTGGGATTGATTTGCGCTTTTCACACCACAGTACATTCATCTCTAGGAGACAGAACGTGTCTCCTTCCTGAGTGGTATGAAGGCTGCGTGGTCCCATGGTGTTTATACTTGCGTACTATTGTTTGTACAGATGAACGTGGTACCTTCAGGCATTTGGAAATTGCTGCCAAGGATGGACCAGACTTGTGGAGGTCTACTATGAAGGTCTTGGGTGATTTCTTTTGATTTTCCCATGATGTCAAGCAAAGAGGCACTCATATACAGTGGGGAGAACAAGTATTTGATACACTGCCGATTTTGCAGGTTTTCCTACTTACACAGCATGTCTGTAATTTGGTACACTTCAACTGCGAAAATCACATTGTATGATTTTTAAGTAATCAATTTGCATTTTATTGCATGACATAAGTATTTGATCACCTACCAACCAGTATGAATTCCGGCTCTCACAGACCTGTTAGTTTTTCTTTAAGAAGCCCTCCTTTTCTCCACTCATTACCTGTATTAACTGCACCTGTTTGAACTCGTTACCTGTATAAAAGACACCTGTCCACACACTCAATCAAACAGACTCCAACCTCTCCACAATGGCCAAGACCAGGGAGCTGTGTAAGGACATCAGGGATAAAATTGTAGACCTGCACAAGACTGGGATGGGCTACAGGACAATAGGCAAGCAGCTTGGTGAGAAGGCAACAACTGTTGGCGCAATTATTCTAAAATGGGAGAAGTTCAAGATGACGGTCAATCACCCTCGCTCTGGGGCTCCATGCAAGATCTCACCTCGTGGGTCATCAATGATCATGAGGAAGGTGAGGGATCATCCCAGAACTACACGGCAGGACCTGGTCAATGACCTGAAGAGAGCTGGGACCACAGTCTCAAAGAAAACCATTAGTAACACACTACGCCGTCACTTTCCAATTGTCCGCTTCTCTTTTCGTCAGCTGGAAAATAATAGATGGGAATGGTTTAATAGCAGTAAATGTAGAGTATTTAACAAAAGTAATTGTGAGCTCTTTAAGATGTTGATTGATGATATTTCATGGGACATTTTTTATTAACAGGCCAATGACCTAAATAAAGATGACACAGAAGAACATGGCTGTTGATTTACATTCTCCCAACCAATTGTAAAATATTGTTTTTTTTTTTCATTTTGTATAAATTATTTTTCAACTTATTGTGTACATAATGTTGCTGCTACGGTCTCTTATGAGCGAAAATATCTACTGGACATCAGAAAATCAATTACTCACCATGGCCTGAAATAAACGTTTTCCTTTTTAACGAGTCCGACGAGAAGGATATCCTGCTTTCACTGGAACAGGCCCAGATCCACGCCTTGTGCATGAAGAAAAGATGCCGGAAAGGGGGATGCAGATCGGAGATCCTTCTGAGAAGCCGCAGGCGAGGGCCTAAGGACGAGATGGAACAGCACATTTATGAGGAGGCCATGTTGAAAGGAGCTATTTTATATTAGAACAGTGCACAGACCAGAAAAGACCCATTCCGACACATGTTCTTACCTCATTAAGGGATCAAAAACCAACAGTTATTAGGCTATCAAACAAAAAAGGTTTTGGGGAGTGAGACTACTACCACTTTGATGAAAGGAAGTATCTACTAAACACCAAAAGGAACATTTAATTCCATCCTAAAATTGTTTCTCAAAAGTATTTAACCAAGTATTAACTGATTATTCTTCCCTCTTGTGACAAATGGCATAACGAATAGTCTAAAGAGAGGTCAGGTCAGAGTCAGACAGTGTGACCCACCAAAAGCCCTAAATTCCAATCACAAATGTTAGGCCTACATTTAAGGAGTGGAATGGATAACATGTTGACGCTCTCTGTAATTGAAATGTATATTCGTCATTTATCATAGCTCAACACCCCTAAAGAGCCTCTCACTACAATATTACAGCTGAACCAACAGTCAGAGGTCACCAGAGCAAGGAAGAATCATTACTCTTTTGGGGGAAACACAATGACTGCTAAGCACAGTATGTCTATCAGAATGTGTTTGCAAGTTAGATAAGAGCTTAATTTATGGCAGTCTGACCTCCTGGGGGGCCAAGGATAGAGTTTGGGAAACCCTGCTTTAAGGTACCTGGTTGTATGAATGGGTCTACAATAACAGTGTCGATGTATGCACAAAGAGAGGGAGAACATGTTGAATGTGGTCGAGTCAAAAGCCATTTACAATTCCCTTGAACTCATTCAACTGAAAAACTGACAAACAGAGAGGATGTC
The DNA here is from genome assembly GCF_023373465.1 of Oncorhynchus keta. Classification (NCBI taxonomy): domain Eukaryota; kingdom Metazoa; phylum Chordata; class Actinopteri; order Salmoniformes; family Salmonidae; genus Oncorhynchus; species Oncorhynchus keta. Next base: position 30,135,803 of record NC_068421.1, read on the forward strand.
TAAATCACAAGGCTTCAAACTAGTTGCACTCATCTGGATGTTGATAATCAGCTACATCTGGTCAAGATGAGGTAGAGAAAGGGGTTGATGCCAATCATGAAAGAATGTGTCTACAGTCATAGTTCTGTAGCATCCTATTAATAGTCTTTGTGCTTTAAATCACTAATCTTAGCTACAACAGCATGCTTGATTTCTTATGAAGCCTCTCATTTTGGGTGTTGGACTACAAACCGAAAGGTTGCAAGTTCAAATCCCTGAGCTGACAAGTTACAAATCTGTCGTGCTGCCCCTGAACAGGCAGTTAACCCACTGTTCCTAGGCCGTCATTGAAAATAAGAATTTGTTCTGAAACTGACCTGCCTAGTTGAGCAAGGCACCTAACCATAATTGCTCCTGTAAGTCGCTCTGGATAAGAGCGTCTGCTAAATTACTAAAATGTAAATGTTCTGTACATATCACTGTTTGACAAACATGCATCCTCTGTTGTCTTAATGAATCCCATCAGAACTGCAGTGGTTTTCTGGAGCCACCATAGTCTGACAGGATATTTGAGAAACATGAGGTCTGGGTATGCTAGGTTTCAACTGAATAACCTCATCTTCTGGTAATATTTTTATTATCAATTCAAAGTAACATCCGTGGGATCACTCTGGATCTATCTTAATGGACTTCCGGTTATTACTGTGGTCAAATGTGTGAACTTTTTATTTTTAAAACTAGGCCATCGTTCTCACGGTGTGGGTGTACTATACTGTCCTCCTTCAACATGTAGTCCGTTCAGTCCTTCTCCGAGTGAGTGAAACAGTATACCTGTCCATGAACTGTCATTTAAGATGCTCTGTATCCCAGTCTGGGAGTCATCATGTCACTCATATGTTCTTCTGCAAAACATCTGCAAAACATGTCTCAAGGGTCATAGTAACAGCTCCACTGTGGGAATGTTAGTCTCCGACGTAATTAAGACAATGATGGATCCTGTCGGAATGCCAATTTCAAGACAGACCTGACACATTCCAGCGCTGTAGAATTTTGGGTAAGCTGCTGTGCTGTTCTGTCTGCTTCTTTTTTGGTTGCCTTTGACTTTGAGAGTTTCGTGGGAACTTTTCATAGTTTTGAGAGGATTGATAGATTTTCTTGTATTCCAGAGGTCATGTGAAAATACCCAGGCTGTCATGTTATGCATTTGTTCACGTTTAGAAAGCAGGCTTGCTTTAGCATCATGTTTTTAAATGGTTTCAACAGTTCAAACAGTTTTTCTATTTTGTATTTTTAAATCCATTTTTGGGATGGAAAAACACTTTCAGTGTCAACTTAGATGGTTAAAACCATATATAATGTATTGTGTGTAGAAAAGATAATGGACCTTTTATATTTTTCAATAATATAACCTATTAGAACTAACAATTACCAAAATAAAGGCTAGACAGTCAGGGAGAATGTAAAAATCCTAAAACAACGCCAAACTGGGGGCCTCTAAAATGTTCTCTAGAATTCAGCTGCGGGCTGACCGAGCCCCCTGCCACGCCCACCACCTAAGCCCCTTATTGATCCAGAACAAAACCTGGGTTTTCACAGAACCGAACATGGATAAAATGACTTGCTTTACATACATGCACTTGACTTCTCCCTCTAGAAACAACTTTGTCTCTAATGTACTGTGTAGGCCAGCATTACAGCATTGTCAGTCTGTCTTACTTCTAACTTGGTCAGCTTTTGCCAACAATGTGGTATGCTAGAAATTAGATTGTATTGGATATTGCAGGTGGGAATGATGAATTTATTATGTTTTTAAATATTTACCCATTTACCCATTACAAGAATCAGATACTGTACATTGAGAATAATATCCTGCTAGACACAATAACCAGATTGCCTGCACCGTAGCTAGCTAAAAGGAAATCTGGACAAAAATCTGCATGGCTAGTTTCCAGAATGTTGGAGGAATTTAGATGGTTCTCTCGGTACAGTTTATAGAGACAATTCAACCTTCCTGGGCCTATCTGTGGTCTAAAGGTATCAGACTACAGATATAGCAGGAAACCCCCTAAGTAAGTATAACATGGTAACGTCAGACTCAGCTGTGACTTCCATCTGTGTTCCCTAATGCAGGCGTTTTTAGGGCATAACAGCACGTTATAGCCAAATATTTATAGTCAAATGTCTATTGTAAGGACTTGGGAGGTTGTATTCCTTAAGATGTTGAATGCCTTAATTAGGTTAGAGGAACAGAGGGTGTTTGAGTTTCTTGCATCCGAGTAGCTCCTAGGATCTGGAGTAAGGATGGCCTGTGTAATTCAGGCCATTCATGATCAAAAACAATTGAAGACTGGAAAGAACTGGTGGGAATAGCCTCATGAGATGGAACAGAGGCTGGTTGTTGAGAGATAGTGATGACATTATGATGAGTGATAGATGAGATGTAAGTTATGGTTGGTAACTTGTATGGTATGATTGTACACTGACTAGCTGTGGCTTTGAGTCTTATGTCATACAGGTGAAATTATATTTAGATCACACTTAGGCTAGTTTGAATCGATGTAGCCTATAAAACCCCACTCCAGGTTCAATTCACTGTTAAATTAGGATAGTAACAGAGCTTACCAAGTATGACACAAAGTTGACAAAAGTTGCAGGGGGCATTTCTACATCTTTATAGCCTAATCCATTCCTTTTAATGAAGTCTCGGCATCCCATTCTGGCTCACATCAGTCATACCTTTCTGCCTCCAACTTTGACTTGATTCTCAGATTGTTGTTTAAATGTACTTCAGTCCATTTTCTCTGTAGATGTGACTGACACATCTCATATGCGTTCCAGATGCTGGATGTTCTCTGGGTTTCTGCTCCTTCAGAGATATTAGGTCATTGTGTTTGAAGTTTAAACAACTGGAGACGAGGTCCTTCGTATTGTTCTCTGGACCGAGCCAGTGCCCACTAAGAACTGGCTTGGAAATATCGAAATGTTTGCTCCATGTTTGGGAGAAAAACAGCAGGAGTTGGAATGGTCTGAATTAAGAGGCCAGAGAATAGCTGTGCAGCGACGCACCTCATCCAACCGGACACAGTTGGAAAGGATCTGCAGAGAACAATGGGAGAAACTTCCCAAATACAGGTGTGCCAAGCTTGTAATGTCACACCCAAGAAGAATCGAGGCTGTAATTGCATTAGCAAAAATGTCAAAAAACTGTTTTTGCTTTTTTCATGCAAAAAGGATTTGGCATGGGTCCTCAGATCCTCAAAAGGTTCTACAGTTACACCATCGAGAGCATCCTGACTGGATGCATCCCAGCCTGGTATGGCAACTGCTTGGCCTCCGACCGCAAGGCACTACAGAGGGTAGTGCGTATGGCCCAATACATCACTGGGGCCCAGATTCCTGCCATCCAGGACCTCTATCCCAGGCGGTGTCAGAGGAAGACTCCAGCCACCCTCATTCATGGACTGTTCTCTCTGCTACCGCACAGCAAGCCGTACCGGAGCACCAAGTCTAGGTCCAAGAGGCTTCTAAAACAGCTTCTACCCACAAGCCATAATACTCCTGAACAGCTAATCAAAGCGCTACCCAGACCCCTCTTTTACGCTGTTGCTACTCTCTGTTTATTATCTGTGCATAGTCACTTTAACTCCACTTACATGTACATATTACCTCAATTGCCTCGACTAACCAGTGCCCCCGGACATTGACTCTGTACCGGTACCCCTGTATATAGCCTCGCTATTGTTATTTTACTGCTGCTATTTAATTATTTGTTACTTTTATTTTCAATTATTTACTTATCTGTTTTTTTACTAAAAACTGTTTTTCTTAAAACTTCTTAAAGCATTGTAGGTTAAGGGCTTGTAAGTAAGCATTTCACGGTAACGTCTACACCTGTAGTATTCGGCGCAAGTGACAAATTTCATTTGATTTGATTTGATTTGGGGTATTCTGTGTAGATTGATGAGGGGGGGGGGGACTATTTAATCCACTGTAGAATAAGACTGTAACTTTACAAAATGTGGAAAAAGTGAAAGGGTCTGAATACTTTCCAAATGTACTGTATAATTAACAACTGAAGAAGACCTTGAATATTATCAATTACATCTATCAATGACATCCTGCTAAGACATGATAATGACTTTCCTGGCCATACTTCACCCGTCCATCAGAAGACGAAGCTGTAGTTCTAATGTGTATACATTTGCATGTCTAATGCACAAAAACATTTCCACATCCACTTTTGAAAGTTGGAAGGAAAGAGGCAAGATGTCATAACTGGCATTATAGATGCTGAAGCCAGGGATGTTTCAATGAAATGCATTCGTTTCACTTCATGTTGGATGCTGAGGTCATAGTCATCATTACTATATTGGACCACTGATCAGAAGAACATTGTGCACATCAATTCTCATATCTGTTCACTTTTTTAGCTCTATCTCTATGACAACACACACTCTCACGCACCTCTCATACACATTCACACACACACACCCTGTAAAAAGGCATTGGTCAAGGTCCAAACGATTTGATTTAGCCAAGATTAAGTTTCACTTGAAATCAAAAGTCTAGTCGTTGTTAAGAAAGCATGACATCGAAAACAAATCACGTCCGCCCTATGGCTGCCTCATGCTCGGAGCCGGTGGTAATATGTCAGCACAGCCTCACATTCTCAGCCTATTCGTGTTTGTCTGAGAAAAACCTTGGCATGTTTTGGCAATCCATTTTCACTTAACATTACTCTCCTGAATGTTATAGTGCTCTAATGGGAGTCCATTGTGACATGTTTGACATGTCTTTAAATATAGAAATTCTGTACGGTTGTTCTCCATGCGCTTTTGAGGATTTGTTAAATAATTGTCTTTAATTTAGATGACTTGTTGGATGTAGTACAAATGCACTGCATCCAGGGCTCAATTGAAAAGGTGATGTAAATCTCTATATGACTTCCATGGTTAAATAATTTATACAAAAATAAATTATTCTCTCACAATTACAGAAATGAATTTTGGGAAAACATCTTCTGCCCCAGTCATCTTTTAATATACAAAGAATTATCTGGCCATCAGGAGACATATGGGAAAACAGAGGAGGGAAATGAAAACTATTCATTATTAATGTGTCTTTGCTACAGCAGGGTTGCATGTTACTCAAGGATTTCTAAGTTTACCACTAAACTACCATAATTTTGCTAACTTTCAAGAAATATCCGGAATTTATATCCGATTACATCTAGAGGCCTTTTTTTGGTTCTGTACATTAGTTTATCAGTTTTCTTTCATTATCTCTGGCCCTCTGTGTGGCCTTATCGTGTGTGTGTGTGTGTGTGTGTGTGTGTGTGTGTGTGTGTGTGTGTGTGTGTGTGTGTGTGTGTGTGTGTGTGTGTGTGTGTGTGTGTGTGTGTGTGTGTGTGTGTAAATATATATCTCTCTATATATATGTACTACCAGTCAAAAGTTTTAGAACACCTACTCATTTTTCTTTATTTTACTATTTTATACATTGTAGAATAATAGTGAAGACATCAAAACTATGAAATAACACAAATGGAATCATGTAGTAACCAAAGAAGTGTTAAACAATCAGAACTAATTTTATGTTTGAAGATTCTTCAAATAGCCACCCTTTGCCTTGATGAAATCTTTGCACGTTCTTGAGTAAGACATTTAAATGTGTTAACCCTCGCAAGGCTGCCGACCCAGACGGCATCCCTAGCCGGGTCCTAAAGGCATGCGTAAACCAGCTGGTTGGAGTGTTTACGGACATATTCAATCTCTCCCTATCCCAGTCTGCTGTCCCCACTTGCTTCAAGATGTCCACCATTGTTCCTGTACCCAAGAAAGCAAAGGTAACTGAAGTAAATGACTATCGTCCATAGCAATAACTTCTGTCATAATGAAGTGTTTTGAGAGGCTAGTTAAGAATCATATCACCTCTACCTTATCTGACACCCTAGACCCACTTCAAATTGCATACCGCCCAATAGATCCAAAGACGATGCATTTGCCATCGCACTGCACACTGCCCTAGCCCATCTGGACAAGAGGAATACCTATGTAAGAATGCTGTTTATTGACTATAGCTGAGCCTTCAACACCATAGTACCCTCCAAGCTTATCATTAAGCTCGGGGCCCTGGGTCTGAACCCCGCCATGTGCAACTGGGTCCTAGACTTCCTGATGGGCCGCCCCCAGGTCGTGAAGATAGGAAACAACACCTCCACTTCGCTGATCCTCCAACTCAATCATCAAGTTTACAGACGACGCAACAGTTGTAGGCCAGATTACCAACAATGACGAGAGCCTACAGGGAGGAGGTGAGGGCTCTGGCGGAATGGTCAACAAAACAAAGGAGCTGATCGTGGACTTCAGGAAACAGCAGAGAGAGCACGCCCCTATCCACATCGACGGGACCACAGTGGAGAAGGTGAAAAGCTTCAAGTTCCTCGGTTTGCACATCACTGACGATCTGAAATGGTCCAACCACACAGGCAGTGTGGGGAAGAAGGCACAACAGCGCCTCTTCAACATCAGGAGGCTGAAGAAATTTGGCTTGGCCCCTAAGACCCTCGAAATTTTACAGATGCACAATTGAGAGCATCCTGCCGGCTGTATCACCGCCTGGTACGGCAACTGCAGGGCTCTCCAGAGGGTGAAGCGGTCTGCCCAACACATCACCGGGGGCACCCTGCATACCCCCCAGGACACATACATCACCAGATGTCACAGGAAGGCCTAAAAGATCATCAAGGACATCAACCACCTGAGCCACGGCCTGGTCACCTTGCATCAAAGCTGGGACCAAGAGACTGAAAAACAGCTTGGGCATGTTTTAAATCACGTTTACAGACTCATTTATCTTTCCATGTAGTATATAGCTCAATTTAGCTGCTCAAGTGAAGAAAAAAATGTGGTAATACAGTCTCACATCATTCAGGCTTTTTGGCTCAAAAGACCATCCAAATCACTCTGTCTCGCAGTTCTCAAGACCATGAAGCTTTAGGTTGCATTGCCAAATTGTACCCTGTTCCCTATGTAATGCAATACTTTTGACCAGGGCCCCATAGGACCTTGGTCAAAAGTAGTGCACTACATAGGGAATAGGGTGCCATTTGGGATGCAACATTAGAGAGTTGATTTAGGGGTGAACCCCATTTCATTCCAGACTCCTGTAGATTGATTATGGACTGCCACAACAGTGCTCCACTTTTATTCAATTTAATAAACTTTGTTTTCAATGCTTCTTTCTTCATCTTCTCTGGAGCGCCTGGCTCTTAATTTCCTAATGAATATTAGTATACTCTAAAAATAAAAGTTCCCTGGACTATCCTTTTGGGGTTCTTCAAAATGAAACGGTGGGGGAACCCCTATAAGTTATTCGAAGAACCCTTTAAAATGGTTGAAAAGGGTTGATCCTCAGATTAAACCTTTTGAAAAACCTTATTGGGCAAAGCAGAATAAAAAATCCAAATGTGAGGTAAGCTCCCAGCAGAGCCCCAAGTCCATTGGGTATATCCTCTGGCGTGTTGATGTTGATGTTCTCTGTATAAAGAGCCACAATGATTTAGCAGTGCATGGTGATTGAACAGGTTTCCTGTTATATTCATCAGAGGTGTAGGGAGGGGGAAGTCTGTGAATCCCAAAACATAGTAGTTATACAGATGATTAACAAAACATGCACAACAGTATTCATCCCTTGTTTTCTGTGGTAAATGTGAATGAAAAAAACTGTTTTGATAATGGTTTTCTTACACAGACCTTACATAATTTAGTGGCCTCTGGAATTTTCATTGAAGATGTAAGGGAGGAGGATGGTAAATGTGATCAGCATAACATACCAAAACCAATTGACATACCTTTGTATGCCTCCTTGTCTGTACACCTGCAGACACAGACACAAAAGTGAGCCGTTCAGTCATCTGCACCCAATACAGCTCGTCTTCAAAATATTCTTATAGCCTACAGTACATATTCTTAACTCTTTGTTGATTGATATTCATTGAATTGTGTTCATTTTCTGTTTTAGAAAGATTTGCACAAATATGAAAATATAGATGGTATCATCATAAACTATCCATTTAGATCATACATGGGACAACCCGTATCTTAAATTAAGGAGATCATTACATTTTTCAGTTAAGAACCTGCACCTGCTGTCCTTTCAAATTTGATTCCAAATGTTATGTTCTTGCAAGAACCCCCACCAACTAAGGAGGTTCATCCATGAACCCCACCTCCTAAAGGGTTCTTGGAAAAACCTTTTGTGGGCGATTTCAAGTGCCGAGTACCCTAAGGATCTTTAAAGAACTTTCAGGATCTTAGAAGAACCCTTGTTGAAACCCTACATTTTAGAGTGCGGAGACCCCTCATGTGCCAAAGTAAAGAGTCATTCTAATTTAGGTATCTCTTGGGTTAGGTCCCCTTCTGAATGTGAAGTGTTACTGAAACATAATCCTAACAAACACAGCCCTGGTTTCTGACTATACAGAGCACCGGCTGCCCTGTACTGTACTCCAACACACTCAAATCCTTTGCTCCAGACTGAAGAGCTGCAATGTGTGGCCACAAGCATTCTGCTTGGACACTTTTAAAACACCATGTGTAGGTCACATAACATCAATTCCAACATGGTTTCATAGGAAAAGATGTGGAGGATTTTTATGTTTGTTGCCATAGAGTTTTATTATTGAAAGCCAACACCAACATATCAGGGTTATACATCATTATTCCTGCGCTGGTCTGCCAATAAGACTGGTGTGACAATCTGCACTTCTAATATAATAAATCATACTTTTATAACGCAAAGCAAATTGTAAATACACGCCGGCTTTAGTGTTATTTTCTTACCAAAATCACTGAGAAATGCACATGATGCTTTCACTCGCTGATACAATCTTACATTTCATCAGGTCGCTGGCATTTCTTCTTACATTCCCTCAGTGGACAGTTATAATATGACCAAATATGCATCAAGGGTGATTTCTGCTTCCTTCTCTTATCTCAGAAGATATCTCCGTCCTTTGTATTAATGAGGCATCAGTTCAACAAACTGAAGCTTTATCACGCTTGTAGTGTTGTGTTAGTATGATAGAGCTTAGTGTAGTAAATATTCTTGTCTCATGTCTAAATCCCTACTTTAGCTTCTATCACAGCCTAATCTGATGGCCATTTATTCCAATCTTGGCCAATGGCCCTGGTATCAAGTGTTTAAGTCTTGGGGCTCTATTTTTGGCTGGCACTAAGGAGGTGCAAGTGTCAAATGCACATTAGTTTGCAATTTCGTCATGTAAAAAGTAACGCACTGGCATTTTCCGTCCCCAACGCCAGGTTCAGCAATTTACCTGTCAAACATCAGCTCACTTCCGCTGAGGTGGGAATGGTGGCAATATTTGAGGTGTGTCCTTAAAAACAATGACAATTTAATGCAGCGCTAAAAGGAAGTTTTAATACCCACAAAAAGCAGGTCTTAATGGTAACACACTTGATAATGGTATGGAATTTGAGAGCAGAAACTCAGCCTGTCCAGCCATTACCCACAGTGACCAAGGAAGAGAGATGTGCCTTTTGAGCCGGTGAATCTCCTATGATTAAAAACCAAGCATAGCCTGCCCTCTCCTTAATCAAGGCTGGTATAGCAGCATCGCATAGGTGTGTCTTTTTATCCTGGTCATTAGTTATCCTGGTATTGAGTTATTTTTCACAAGGATGTTAATCAGGAAAATCCTCCAAGTAGAATATGAATAAAGGTCTCCTGAGAGTGCTTTGCCCACATGCTTTTTCATTTTTCATTATTCACATACCTGCATACTTCATTTCGCTTGTTCAAGTATCCATCCCCATCTCCAAAGAGCGCCTCTCATCCGGTTACCAAAGACCAATGGAGCCATTTCTATCTCAATATCAAATAATTTCTGGGTAAGAATGAAGTACCTTTGTCACGTCCTGACCATAGTTTGCTTTGTATGTTTCTATGCTTTGTTTGGTCAGGGTGTGATCTGAGTGGGCATTCTATGTTGGATGTCTAGTTTGTCTGTTTCTGTGTTTGGGCCTGATATGGTTCTCAATCAGAGGCAGGTGTTAGTCATTGTCTCTGATTGGGAACCATATTTAGGTAGCCTGTTTTGTCATTGTTGGTTGTGGGTGATTGTCTATGTGTAGTGTTTGTGTCAGCACTATTGTTTAGTAGCGGCATGGTTGTTGTTTTGTAGTGGTGAGTTTGTTTTTTCAATTAAAATGACGAACACTTACCACGCTGCGTATTGATCCTTCTCGTTTCTCCTCGTCAGATGAGGAGGACGAAGACAGCCGTGACAACCTTACTGCAGCTTCTTAGCAAAGAGCACTTTTTCAAGTCCAGACTACCCCACTCCAGCAGCATAGACCATATGCCAGTCTTCGTCTGCCTTATAGCCACTCAACAACAAGCTTTTTTAATCCTACTTCCAGGGGAAGTTTACCAAATCTTGGAAAATACTTTCCTTTATGTCTGACATTTTCACATTTGTATATCACTTCTATTACAGTAATTAGCATGTTTTTGATATGGACCCATTCCCATTTCCTAAATGTTCCTTTTAGGGCTTATATATCAGGGGTCAGTTCAACTTCAGTGCTTTCACCCTTCATCTCATCAACTATGATAGCCTTGCATTACAGTATTTGACTAGGTAACCTCAAATTTAGGTCACTGTTTTGTTGTTGGCAGTTTGGGAACAGTGCTTGGTTTTGGATCCTTCCCTTTATACTTTTAATTACTGGTACACTAACAATCATACCGTTGATAATTCAGTTAATATGCACTAATAATGTCCCATCAACAGAAAATAAATGCTGACGGCAGAAAATAGGCCAATTTCAGTTTCTCTGCTTGCAGGGGCCTATTCTGGAGGATTTTCCCGATTAACATCCTTGTGAAAAATAACTCAATACCCACAACAAACAAAACTAAATGGTAATTGTCCATGAATAGAAATTGCATGACTTCAGCTCTTTAAAGATATTTTTGTGGCAGTGGACAGGTGCACCTTGTGCTGGGGACAACAAAAGGCCACTCTAAATGTGCACTTTTGTCACACAACACAATGCCACAGATCTTTCTTTTGAGGGAGCATGCAATTGCATGCTGCCTGCAGGTATGTCCACCAGAGCAGTTATAAGATAATTTAATTTAACATAATTTTAGAGAATTTGCTAGCATGTCCAACTGGCCTCACAACTGCAGACCACATGTATGGGAATTTGTCGGTGAACAGTTTGCTGATGTCAACAAACAGAACGGAATGCCCCATGGTAGCGGTGGGGTTATGGTATGGGCAGACAAGCTATGGACAACGAACACAATTGCATTTTATCGGTTAGGATACCCTGAATTTGTGAAAGTTGATTTGGTGTCTCTAGATTTAACAGTTCAAGAGTTACTGTTGACAAAAAAGTTTTATAGTTAAAAAGTATAAAATAGATCAAAAAGTTGTATGTAAGCACACTATTTCAGACCAGTCTACACGTATTAAAGTTTAAATGTCATTTCTAGCTTAAACGGTGGAAGAGGAGTAGCATTGTAAAGAATAATAACTGCAGTACAATTTTTTTTAAACAATATTTAAAGTGTGGCTGCTGTCACAAGCCACATTCATTACAGCACAATAAAAGTTCTTAAACATTCTAATGTTTTAATGGTAAAATTAGCTGTATTTTTCTGCTGTAGAGGTTTAGCTAGGCTAATTTCTCCAAAAAGTGGAAAACGGAAGTTGTTCCAAAACAAATATTTCTCCTTTACCCCGCAGTCAAATCTTTATGGTGAGATTAAAAATGGCAATGACTTACACTAAGGATCTGGATAACATCCAGATGACTGTTATTACCAAGCTTCATCAGGCCCCTGAAATTACCGCTCAATTAGGGCTGTCATTCGTAAGACATTGTTAAGTCCTCATAAAAGGCATTTAATTCCCTTTAATTGAATTATTTCAATGCTATTATAATCAATCTCACTTTCAAATGTTGTCTTATCACTTAGATTGCACATTTTGAATGTGAAGGTTCAGTTGGGGTTATAGTACTGTAAATACAGTATTGCAACATGACAGAGGGGGTAACAAAGAATTATAATGCTATGGATCATTTGTCGGTCAATCCATTTAGTGGGTCCCTTTAGTCCACTTTTGGGTGGCATTTGAGCTCAAGGATTGTATCAGCGAATTAACAGATTCTGGTGTGTTAACCGCCATGGTTCATTCAGAATGTGCCCTGATGGTCACCATACAGTAAATGTTACAATTAGAAGAATATCACCATACACCACAGAAGGTTGGTGGCACCTTAAGTGGGGAGGATGGGCACGTGGTAATGGCTGGAGTGTGTTTGATGCCATTCCATTTGCTCCGTTCCAGCCTTTACTATGAGCCATCCTCCCCTCAGCGGCCCCCACTGCCATACACAGCCCACTATAGACCAGAATGGATTAGTCTTTACCCCTGGAGCTGCATTTCAGAATTTACAGTCCCTTCCGTCATCTCAAGGCAATTACAATATTTAAAGTTTAGGTCTTTGGATTGTATTAATAAATATTCCACATTTTACAAGGACACTCCAAAACCACATCAGAAAGAGCAGTCTCCCAGACGTGGTATCCTAAGCCTACAGGGCATGGGGGCGTGCCAAGGCCCATCAAACCCTTCACCTCCTCGCCAACAGTTTGATCTCTGTCTGTCTGAGCACAAAGGCTACACACACGTGCCTGCCACGCCATTATTTTATGTTGTTTTCCCGGCCAGGTCTGTAGAATAACCACTCCTGAGAGGGAGGCTCCTCTATGTCTACTATTTCCTTAAGAAATAAGTTCAATAACACATAGTTTGATAGGAAGTCGCACACCCCAAACCCCTTGATGAGAGAACCACAACATACTGTACATCAATCATTTGTCTAGCCAAAAACTCAAAAAGAATAGTGTTCTATAGAGATTTTTAACTTGCCATTTTAGGTTCTTTCCACGCAATTGGTCAAATTTGTGGTAGACTTGCAATTTTGTCGCTCAGTCTGTAAAGATGGTGAGGAAAGTGAGGACCAGCAGATGTGAAGTAGAGCCCCCCTGTGGTCGAGAATGAGTAGTGAAAAAATAGCCACCACAAGTCAATCATGTCTGTCTGCTTTATAGGAAAATATACCATACTGTTTTATAGTTGACATTCTCCTCTCTGTACAGGTGTAGTGTAGCCATTTTAATTTAGAAAACCTTTGAGGTGAGAAAGAACGATAAATAAGTCAGGGCAAAAGTTCAGGGACATATATTTTATATTGTGACTGAGTATGTTACATTTCCAATGTCTATATCTACTCATCTAGTGTATTAGATAAGACATGCCAAAAAAACCTTTCACATAGCCCATCAAACAGAGAGTAGCCGTTGAAATACAGAGATGCCGTGACCAGGGAACTTGAGCAGAGCAATGTAAGAGAAAGACTGAAACGGCTGCGGTGCATAAAGTTAGTTTGCTTTGGACAGACTTTAACAGGACATGTTCTGCACTGAGCCGTCTTGTCTCTGACCCTGAGCCGTGTGCAGTCGTCTGTCAGCCAACAGCCCTTCTCTTTGTATCAGGCCGCCACTCCCTCTCAGAGCTCAGCACTCTTGGCAGATCAGTCCAGAGAGGCTGAAGGCACTGATTAGGCCAGACTAAAAGCAGCCCTCAAGCGCCTCGATAACAGCATGAGTAAGGGAGAAGGCATGGAGAGCACAGCGCCGGGCCAAGCCAAAATAATTATGTCAACGAGCAAGACAGAGTGGAGACCTTATCAGAGAGGGAGGGAGGACAGCTTGTACAAGGGGGGTGTCACTTTAAGAGGAAGACCTGTCAAGGGTGTGCATGTGCACTCCTTAAGTCTTAAAGGGACCTTGAGGTGTTAGTGCTGCCCCAGCGCCTTGCCTTGTTGCATCACTATTTGCCCCACCCTGTACAACTTAGTCATGATTTAAAGTGTATTGGCCAATCACCACATTAAAGGACAATAATGGCATTTGATTGGCTTGGAATAGCCATAGAGTTTCATAGAGTTTCATTGCGAGGGAATATTGTTGAGGATCACCAACACCTTACTTTGATGGATATACAGTACTTACAGTTCACATAATCACAGCAGTCATTAGTGCTCATAAACCTTTAATTCTTATCACATAAACTATTATGACAGAGAATTATGAGATTTTAATGTAAAAGGCACTATATTCTATATACTTATATAATGAGTAATGAATGTTTGTGAATTGTAATGAATGTATATGTCAGGTATCATTTAACACCTGTGTTGGCAGGCGGTCTTTGGGTTGACAAAGTCTCTATAGAGAAAGGATTGGTTTTCCAAACAACTCTTTAGCCCAAACTGTATTATTACTGTTTTATTCTGGTAAAAAATACATGCCTGCCTCTACACCTCTGACTGTGGTTCATTCTTGCATATTCATGTGTTTAATCATGTGCAACAAAATATGTTGCTCTGTTGTAGTTTGCAGTGCACCAGTTCACTGGGTTCCACTTGGGTAGTTCTCCAATTGTACTTTCCCTGAATTACACACTGTCAAAGCCTTTTGAAATATTAGACAGACATTGTGGATTGAGCTCAGGCAAGTCCAGATAGATGACTAATGGCCTAGTCATACGTTATTCATTCTACCCTTAATATGTCTGTTTGGATGGTATTGCTGACAGAGAGACTTGCCAAAAGGTGAGTCAGTTGTGTTAGGTGAACAGTGATACCCTGACAAACTACAATGCATCACTGACTCTTGGGTATTGTACAAAGTTGACATCAAATTCATAACTTATTATTTCAGACTTTACAGAATTTATGGATGGCCAAAAATGTCACACGTTGAGGAACGTTGAAGACATTCTCTTTCTATTCTCCCATCTCTCTCTTTGAAGTTTGTCCATAGCTTCCACTGTCTCTTTTACAGTACAGTTTAACATGAGTGCATTTTCCCAATGACTTCCATTGCATCTGCAAACAATTATTATCACTATTGCTCTATTCATCAAAAAGCTCCATCTTGTTTTATTGTATGGGATCTTTATTGTATGAGGTAAGACGATGAAGTGCCAGGATGTTTTTCCTTCGAATATCAGAGAGCTGTCAATCCAAATGAGCCCACACTCGGCCGTTTATGAATCACAGTGCTTGGGGAATACAATGAGACACTTAACACTTTCCTGGATCCAAACATGACAGGAGAGGTAATTCAATTAAAATATGAAGAGCAAGTGCATTTCTGACTAGCAGGAATGGCCTGTTTTGTTGAAAACATCTGATGCCTTTTCTCAGTGTTTTATGTTTTTTTCTGTCCCGGCCAAGTTTGTCTGCTGTAATCAATTTGTTCTAGGTAATGCATTACTTGAATCAAGACACTGTAGATATTGTTCAAGCACAGTGAGGTTACACAAGCTGGGTCTGTAGTTTTATCTAACAGTGGTGAACCTGTTGTTTTCCAGGCCGTACCCAGTTACAGTGTAGTCCTTACTTTTGAGGGAGTAAAAGCAGAGTTATAAAGCAAATTCTTTCATCTTTAAATTCGTAGGTCCACAAAGTGACCACACAGATCATGTCTGATAAATGCTTGAACTATAACCTTGTCCAACCTTGATAGTAATTATGTCAAGTGCTATACCAATTAGGGGTAGATGAAGGTGGAAGGGAAAGGAAAGCAGATCTGTCTCCAAATCGAATCAAATCAAATGTTATTGGTCACATACATACATACATACATACATACATACATACATACATACATACATATTTAGCAGATATTATTGAGGGTGTAGGGAAATGCTTGTGTTCCTAGCTCCAACAGTTCAGAAGTATCTAACAATTCACAACCATACACAAATCTAAAAGTTAAATAATGGAATAAAGAAATATATAAATATTAGGACGAGCAATGTCGGAGTGACTTTGACTAAAACACAGTAGAATAGAATACAGTATATACATACACACCCAGGTCAAAAGTTATAGAACAACTACTCATTCAATAGATTTTCTTTATTTTCACTATATTCTACATTGTAGAATAAGACATCAAAACTATGAAATAACACATATGGAATCATGTAGCAACCAAAAAAAGTGTTAAACAAATCAAAATATATTTTATATTTGTGATTCTTCAAATAGCCACCTTTCAAGGCACACTTAAATAGCATGGCTACCACAGCATTCTGCAGCGATACGCCATCCCATCTGGTTTGGGCATAGTGAGACAATCATTTGTTTTTCAACAGGACAATAACCCAACACACCTCCAGGCTGTGTAAGGGCTATTTTCACTGGCTTACTAGTGCTCTCCATTCCGTCCCTAGGAGGGGTGCGTCACTTGAGTGGGTTGAGCCACTGGCATTCCTGTCTGGGTTGGCGTCCACCCTTGGGTTGTGCCGTGGCGGAGATCTTTGTGGGCTATACTCTGCCTTGTCTCAGGATGGTAAGTTGGTGGTTGAAGATAACCCTCTATTGGTGTGGAGGCTGTGTCTTGGCAAAGTGGGTGGGGTTATATCCTGCCTGTTTGGCCTGTCTGGGTGTACAGTGTCTCCTGAACCCTCCTGTCTCAGCCTCCAGTATTTATGCTGCAGTAGTTTATGTGTCGGGGGGCTAGGGTCAGTCTGTTATATCTGGAGTATTTCTCCTGTCTTAGTCTGTTATATCTGGAGGATAGGACCATTCTCCTGTCTTATCCACCCTGTGCTTTCCAGTTTCAACTGTTCTGCCTGCAGCTATGGAACCCTGACCTGTTCACCGGACGTGCTACCTGTCCCAGACCTGCTGTTTTCAACTCTCTAGACACAGCAGGAGTGGTAGCGATACTCTATGAAAAGCCAGCTGACATTTACTCCTGAGGTGCTGACTTGTTGCACCCTCGACAGCTACTGTGATTATTATTATTTGACCATGCTGGTCATTTATGAACATTTATGAACATTTGGCCATGTTCTGTTATAATCTCCACCCGGCACAGCCAGAAGAGGACTGGCCACCCCTCATAGCCTGGTTCCTCTTTAGGTTTCTTTCTAGGTTTTGGCCTTTCTAGGGAGTTTTTCCTAGCCACCGTGCTTCTACACCTGCATTGCTTGCTATTTGGGGTTTAAGGCTGGATTTCTGTACAGCAATTTGATATATCAGCTGATGTAAGAAGGGCTATATAAATATAAATCAATTTGAAAATAAAAAATTCCAAGGAGAGTAATGGAGTGCTGCATCAGATGACCTGGCCGCCACAATCCCTCGACCTCATCAATGAGACAACACATATGAAATCATGTATTAACCAAAAAAATAACCACCCTTTGCCTTGATGACAGCTTTGCACACTCTTGGCATTCACTCAACCAGCATCACCTGGAATATATTTACAACCGTCTTGAAGGAGTCCCCATATATGTTGAGCACTTGTTGGCTGATTCTCCTTCACTCTACGGTCCGACTCATCCCAAACCATCTCAATTTGGTTGACTTCACTATTATACTACAATGTAGAGAATAGTACAAATAAAGAAAAACCCTTGAATGAGTAGGTGTCATACAACTTTTGACCGGTGGTGTATGAGATGAGTACATCAGTATGTAAACATTACTAAACTGACCGGTGTTCCATTGTTAAAGTGGCCAGTGATTCCATGTCTATGTATATAGGGCAGCAGCCTCTAAGGTGCTGGGTTGAGTGGTCGGTGGTAGCCGGCTCGTGATGGCTATTTAACAATCTGATGGCCTTGAGATAGAAGCTGTTTTTCAGTCACTCGGTCTCAGCTTTGATGCACCTGTACTGACCTTGCCTTCTGGATGATAACGGGGTGAACAGGCATTGGCTCGGGTGGTTGATGTCGTTGATGATCTTTTTGGCCTGTGACATCGGGTGCTGTAGGTGTCCTGGAGGGCAGGCAGTGTGCCCCCGGTGATGTGCTGGGCAGATCGTACCACCCTCTGGAGAGCTCTGCGGTTGCAGGTGGTACAATTGCCATACCAGGCGGTGATACAGCCCGACAGGAGGCTCTCAATTGTGCATCTGTAAAAGTTTCTGAGGGTCTTCGGGGCCTAGCCAAATTTATTCACCCTCCTGAGGTTGAAGAAGGGATGTTGCGCCTTCTTCACCACACTGACTGTGTGGGTGGACCATTCCTAGCTACAAGCACTGTGTCAACAGACATTCTGGTTTGTTACCAATTTATTTGACATTTTTTGTTACCAGTGTATTTTTAATCTGGCAAAAGAAGAATTAAAGGAGTGCCCACATGTCTGACTCTGCTGGTAATGAACAGGTTTCTATGACATTACAGAGAAACAAATGCTCAGAGATAGACCTTTCATCCTCAAATAACAGCTTAAAGTAATCATCAGAAATGAGCGAAAGAAAACATAGGAGTGTAAAATGATTCATTGAACATGGAGACAGACCACATAGCTCTCAAAATGCAACTGCTCATGCATCATTTGTCATGGCTATGCGTCTCAGTGAATTGAGTACTTGGCGTAGCCTATGGCCAATTCGGCTGAATCTTGCATTGAAAAATTAACCCAGGTGGCTTGTTCTCAATATCCACATCAAGCTTCACAACATACCTCTATGATAGGCTGTGTGCTGTATCAGTTTGATGGAGAATGCAAACTACTAGACAGAAATGTTGAAAGCAAAAACGCTATTTCTCATGCTTTATCAAAATGTTGCAAGATATAATTAATGTCAGAGAAATTGCCTTTCATTGGGATTTTTTTCTTTGTTCAGACCATTTTAAAGTCGTTTTTAAATGTTTCATTGTTTTTCTACAAGATGGGGAGCAGGAACTTGATCTTGATCTGTATTAGATGTTTAACAAATACGTATAATGCATTGAGTTGCTAATGACTAGCAGGAATTAATGGGGATGTTTTCCCACAGATAAACAGTAATTGGTTGTTTTCCCATTGTCTTACTGAATTACAGGGTGGCAGGTAGCCTAGCGGTTAGAGCGTTGGGCCTGTAACTAAAAGTGCTGCTGGTTCAAATATCTGAGCTGACAAGGTGAAGATTCTGTTGATGTGCCCTTGAGCAAGGCCCTTAACCCTATAATTTGCTCCAGGGGTTCTGTACTACCATGGGTGACCCTGTAAAACTGCACTTATCCGTTGTATGTGACAATAACTTTTTTTTCCTTTGCTACCTAGAACCTAAAACGTTTATCCGGCTGTCCCCATAGGAGAACCCTTTGAGGAACCCATCTTGGTTCCAGGCAAAACCCAATTGGATTCTATGTAGAACCCTTTCCCCATAGGGTTCTACTTGGAGACCAAAAGAGTTTTACCTGAAACCAAAAAGGGTTCTCCTTTGGGGATAGCCTAAGAAGCCTTTCGTAACTCTTTATTTCTAAGAGTGCACAGTGTAACAGACGCTGGGCCTCAGCAGCCCTCTAGGCCGACAAGCCCCCCGAGCCGATAAGATAAAGGGAACAGGAGCAGCTCTCAGTGGAGAGGTAATGCAGTGTGCACACCAGACCAAGAGGGCGCGAGGAAACAAGTTAGTTAGCGGCCAGGCCATATACTAACTTACATATCTTCATTATACAGTACATACATACATGTTTGTGTTAACGCAATCAATCAAATGCTTATAGTCATCCCGTCAGAAATGCAAAGCTGAACTCGCACCTGATTGGGTACGAGTGATGTCAGGCTGAAATGTAATCAAGCTGGAAAGAAGACACAGATTTTACATTGATGATCACATCTTCCCCGAAAACAAATCCATGTACATTTCTGGATATGAATTCGGGAATGACTTAAGATTGCGTGATGCCACTATATTTAGCAAAAGTTTCTCTCATCCCTCCTTGTCATCCAGTTCTTCCCAAAATACTTTTTTTGAGCTGTTGGTATTCTACATGTACTGCATTGATCAAAATGAGGTGAACCTGGTAATAATGATAGATTCATCTTACATGCATCTCAGAGGAGTGAATTTCAGTCATCCGTATGCATAGCCATGACTTTGATTTGATTTCTGTCCATCTAACCATGAACATTTTTTTTGTAAGGCCAACTGTTAGACTAGTCTATCTGACCAATCAGTTCACTCTGACCTGCTAAGCACTCTATAGTGTGTAGCCTACAAAATAATCATAGGGGAGAGTGGGGTAAGTTGTACCACCACTGTTTCTAGGAAACCATACACAAACTTAATCATTTGACAAAATATTTAGGAAGAGGTCATCATTTCATGGAATCTAAGAAGGAAGAAACCACATGGAATAAGTGGTAAACAGGCTGGGTATTTTAAGGTCTTTGCAGACTACGATTTTAGCCGTCTTATGCCACGTTTTTGCCGTCCCATAGAAATTCTTAGGTTGTAAACGATTGTCGGACATCTTGGCTTGTTCAGTGTGACAGGGCCTAGGTCTGACAATTATGTACCGTTACGTGTGGACGTTGGCTCCAACAAAGTTTTAACAGTGTTAGAATTGTTTTGCCTTTATTGTGTAAGGGTTTTCTTCTGGTGAAAGAGAGGCGGACCAAAATGCAGCGTGGTGGTTATTCATGTTTTTGATAAAGACGACTATACATGAACAGACTATACAAAACAAGAAAAGTGAAAACCTAAACAGTCCTATCTGGTGCAAACACAGAGACAGGAACAATCACCCACAAAACCCAACACAAAACAGGCTACCTAAATATGGTTCCCAATCAGAGACAATGACTAACACCTGCCTCTGATTGAGAACCATATCAGGCCAAACATAGAAATAGACAAACCAGACACACAACATAGAATGCCCACCCAGCTCACGTCCTGACCAACACTAAAACAAGGAATACACATACGAACGATGGACAGAACCTGACATATTGTGTAGTGTGTGGCTGGTGTTACGATGGCCAGCACTGAGTATGCAGACAATAGTATGATTATTGTGAATAGGCAGGTTAATATAACAGTTCAATTTAGACGTTGCTGTGCAAGAAGAATGATTTCCATAATAACCTTGTTTACATGACACATTTGAAACCAGTCTACCAGATGCGATTTTGATAAATGCACAACATCAGCAATCAAAATATGCATTCTTCCAGAGTGATCATGTTATTTTGTGGAAGCCTATTTGATTCTGAGTTCAGATTTATTACGTTTGTATGTGAAGACTATTTCTAAGATGCATACTTTCAGTTTATCCAAACTCACTTACGCTGCTGGTCCAGTTCGACATGAATTGTAAAAGACTGAATCTGATGTACGGACTGCAATGGTCTTTAGAGTTTGTTTTACTTGTATATAAACAAAAGTAGATCATTTTAAGATTGTTCTATACATCAGTAGGGGTCTCTATAAGCTACATCCTAAACCTAGCATGAAAGTGCATCCTTGTAGCTGTGTGGGCTAATATTGTCAAAATGTTTGCCTTGGTAAGTTGAGCCAATGGCCATGGTGTAGAGCCAATGGTAAATTGTGCCAAGATACAACTTTTTTTGACATGCTATGTTTTCAAAACTAATGTTTACATTAATTCTGATTATTTCCAGGGATACAAAACATCCTGTAATACACTATATAGTGCCTTCAGAAAGCATTCAGATCCCTTTACTTCTTCCACATTTTGTACCGTTACAGCCTTAATCTAAAACGGATTAAATAAAAAATATCCTCAGCAATCTACACACAATACCACATAATGACAAAGCAAAAACAGGTTTAGACATTTTTGTAAATGTATTAATAAAACAAAAAAAATGAAATACCTTATTTACATAAGTATTCCGACCCTTTGCTATGAGACCCAAAATTGTGCTCTCCTTTTTCCATTGATCATCCTTGAGATGTTTCTACAACTTGATTGGAGTCCACCTGTGGTTTATTCAATTGATTGGACATTGATTGGAAAGGCACACACCTCACACCTCTACATAAGGTCCCATAGTTGACAGTGCATGTCAGAGTAAAAACCAAGCCATGAGGTCGAAATAATTGTCCGTAGGCAGGATTGTGTTGGGGCAGAGATCTGGGGAAGGGTAATATCAACATTTCTGCAGCATTGAAGGTCCCCAAGAACACAGTGGCCTCCATAATTATTAAAAGGAATACGTTTGGAACCACCAAGACTTCCCAGACAAACTGAGCAATCGGGGGAGATGTGCCTCGGTCAGGGAGGTGACCAAGAACCCATGATCACTCTGACAAAGCACTAGAGTTCCTCTGTGGAGAACCTTCCAGAAGGACAACCATCTCTGCAGAACTCCACCAATCAGGCCTTTATGGTAGAGTGGCCATACAGAAGTCAATCCTTAGTAAATGGCAGATGACAGCCCGCTTGGAGTTTTCCAAAAGGCACCTAAAGACTCTCAGACTATGAGAAACAAGATTCTCTGGTCTGATGAAGCCAAGATTAAACTCTTTGGCCTGAATGCCAAGCGTAAAAATGGCACCATCCCTACGGTGAAGCAAGGTGGTGGCAGTATCATGCTGTGGTGATGTTTTTCAGCGGCAGGGACTGGGAGAATAGTCAGGATCAAGGCAAAGATGAACGGAGCAAAGTAAAGTTAGATCCTTGATGAAAACCTGCACCATGGTGATCAGGACCTCAGACTGTCAGACTGGGGCGAAGGTTCACCTTCCAACAGTACAACGACCCTAAGCACACAGCCAAGACAATGCAGGAGTGGCTTCGGGACAAGTCTGAAATGTCCGTGAGTGGCCCAGCCAGAGCCTGGACTTGAACACAGTTGATCATCTCTTGAGAGACCTGAAAATAGCTGTGCAGCAACGCTCCCCATCCAACCTGTCAGAGCTTGAGAGGATCTTCAGAAAATAATGGGAGAAACTCTCCAAATAGAGGTGTGCCAAGCTCGTAGCGTCAAACCCAAGAAGACTCAAGGTTGTAATCACTGCCAAAGGTGCTTCAACAAAGTAGTGAGTAAAGGCTCTGAATACTTATGAAAATTTGATATTTCCATAAATAAAATGTATATACTACTGTTCAAAAGTTTGAGGTCACTCAGAAGTGTCCATGTTTTTGAAACAAAAGCTTTTTTTTTGTCCTTTAAAATGACATCAAATTGATCAGAAATACAGTGTAGACGTTGTTAATGTTGTAAATGAATATTGTAGCTGGAAACTGCCAATCTTTTATGGAATATCTACATAGGTGTCATGACGTGGCCATCTTTGGGTGTAGCGAGTGGCTTTCCCCTGTCTCCCTCCTTCACCCAGGTTCTGTTATCTCAGGTCGTAACTTCCTGGAAGAGACTCTCTCCTCCTGGCCATGCAGAAAGAGACACATAGAGAGAACAAAGGAACTTCTTCTACATCACAGAACTTGAGAACTGAACATTTAGTTTCATGTTTGTGACCTCATGAAAGACAATACAGCCACATTACCATAACTCTGTTTATACAGTAGCCTCTGTTATGAGGTATGCATCTAATTATTGTATAAAATGAATGAGTAAAGATGAAACTATTTGTATTCCCTTTAAAGTTGAACTTCTTCGGGCTAGGGGTAGAGGTCGACCAATTAATCGGAATGGCCGATTAATTAGGGCCGATTTCAAGTTTTCATAACAATCGGAAATCAATATATATATATATATTTCACCTTTATTTAACTAGGCAAGTCAGTTAAGAACACATTCTTATTTTCAATGACGGCTTAGGAACGGTGGGTTAACTGCCTTGTTCAGGGGCAGAATGACCGATTGTTACCTTGTCAGCTCTGGGATTCAATCTTGCAACCTTAACGTTAAATAGTCCAACGCTCTAACCACCTGCCTCTCATTGCACTCCACGAGGAGACGGCCTGTTACGTGAATGCAGTAGAAGACAAGGTAAGTTGCTAGCTAGCATTAAACTTATCTTATAAAAAACAATCAATCATAATCACTGGTTAACTATACATGGTTTGGGGCGGCAGAGTAGCCTGGTGGTTAGAGCGTTGGACTAGTAACCGGAAGGTTGCAAGTTCAAACCCCCGAGCTGACAAGGTACAAATCTGTCTTTCTGTCCCTGAACAGGCAGTTAACCCACTGTTCCTAAGCCATCATTGAAAATAAGAATTTGTTCTTAACTGACTTGCCTAGTTAAATAAAGGTAAAATAAAACAAAAATGGTTGATGATATTACTAGTTTATCTAGCGTGTCCTGCGTTGCATATAATCGATGCAATGCTGGGGGATGATTTAACAAAAGCACATTTCCGAAAAAAGCACAATCATTGCACGACTGTACCTAACCATAAACACCAATGCCTTTCTTAAAATCAATACACCGAAGTATATATTTTTAAACCTGCATATTTAGCTAAAAGAAATCCAGGTTAGCAGGCAATATTAACCAAGTGAAATTGTGTCACTTCTCTTGCGTTCATTGCACGCTATATGCAACAGTTTGGGCCGCCTGGCTCATTGCAAACTAATTTGCCAGAATTTTACGTAATAATGACATAACATTGAAGGTTGTACAATGTAACAAGAATATTTAGACTTAGGGATGCCACCCGTTAGATAAAATACCGAACGGTTCCGTATTTCACTGAAATAATAAATCGTCTTGTTTTCGAGATGATAGTTTCCGGATTCGACCATATTAATGACCTAAGGCTCTTATTTCTGTGTGTTATTATATTATAATTAAGTCTATGATTTGATAGAGCAGTCTGACTGAGCGATGGTAGGCAGCAGCAGCAGGCTCATAAGCATTCATTCAAACAGCACTTTCGTGTGTTTTGCCAGCAGCTCTTCACAAGCACAGTGCTGTTTATGACTTCAAGCCGATCAGCCTAATGGCTGGTGTAACTGATGTGAAATGGCTAGCTAGTTAGTGGGGTGCGCGCTAATAGCGTTTCAAACGTCACTCGCTCTGAGACTTGGAGTAGTTATTCCCCTTGCTCTGCAAGGGCCTCGACTTTTGTGGAGCGATGGGTAACGCTGCTTCGAGTGTGGCTGTTGTCGATGTGTTCCTGGTTCGAGCCCAGGTATGGGCGAGGAGACGGACAGAAGCTATACTGTTACACTGGCAATACTAAAGTGCCTATAAGAACATCCAGTAGTCAAAGGTTAATGAAATACAAATGGTATAAAGAGAAATAGTCCTATAAATACTATATTAACTAAAACTTCTTACCTTGGAATATTGAAGTCTCATGTTAAAAGGAACCACCAACTTTCATATGTTCTCATGTTCTGAGCAAGGATCTCAAACGTTAGCTTTTTTACATGGCACATGTTGCACTTTTACTTCTCCAACACTTTGTTTTTGCATTATTTAAACCAAATTGAACATGTTTCATTATTTATTTGAGGCTAAATTGATTTTTATTGATGTATTATATTAAGTTAAAATAAGTATTCATTCAGTATTGTTGTAGGTGGCTCCCATTTTGGCTGTAGTGTTTGTAGCGTGTTCCGGTGAGTGCGTGTACTTCATTATTTATCTCTGGTAATGGTCTCCAGTACTCTCTGTCTTAAATTTGAGCGTTTATTTACATAACAGGGTACCTGAAGATTGATTAGGAACGTTGTTTGACTTGTATAGTATAAGTTTATTGGTGCCCTACGGGATTCATTTTGCATGCATTTTGAACAAGGGAACCGGTGGATTACTGAGTCAAGCGCCCATTGAAACTTACTTTTTTGGGACATAAAGATATACACTGCTCAAAAAAATAAAGGGAACACTTAAACAACAAATCAAATCAAATTGTATTTGTCACATACACATGGTTAGCAGATGTTAATGCGAGTGTAGCGAAATGCTTGTGCTTCTAGTTCCAACAATGCAGTAATAACCAACAAGTAATCTAGCTAACAATTCCAAAACTACTACCTTATAGACACAAGTGTAAGGGGATAAGAATATGTACATAAAGATATATGAGTGAGTGATGGTACAGAGCGGCATAGGTAAGATACAGTAGATGGTATTGAGTGCAGTATATACATATGAGATGAGTATGTAAACAAAGTGGCATAGTTAAAGTGGCTAGTGATACATGTATTACATAAGATTGCAGTAGATGATATAGAGTACAGTATATACATATACCCTACATTATTCATCTCATATGTATGTAAACATTATATTAGGTAGCATTGTTTAAAGTGGCTAGTGATATATTTTACATCATTTCCCATCAATTCCCATTATTAAAGTGAGCTGGAGTTGAGTCGGTATGTTGGCAGCAGCCACTCAATGTTAGTGGTGGCTGTTTTTCAGTCTCTCGGTCCCTGCTTTAATGCACCTGTACTGACCTCGCCTTCTGGATGAAAGCGGGGTGAACAGGCAGTGGCTCGGGTGGTTGTTGTCCTTGATGATCAACTGCCCCGGTCAACTGTAAGTTCTGTTATCGTGAAGTGGAAACATCTAGGAGCAACAACGGTTCAGCCGCAAAGTGGTAGGTCACACAAGCTCACAGAACAGGACTGCCGAGGGGTGAAGCGCGTAACGCATACAAATTGTCTTTCCTCAGTTGCCTCTGGAAGCGAAGTCAGCACAAGAACTGTTCATCGGGAGCTTCATGAAATGAGTTTCCATGGCCGAGCAGCCGTACACATGCCTAAGATCACCATGCGCAATGCCAAGCGTCGGCTGGAGTGGTGTAAAGCTCGCCCCCATTGGACTCTGGAGCAGTGGAAATGCGTCTCTAGATTGATGAATTACGCTTCACCATCTTGCAGTCCATTGGACAAATCTGAGTTTGGCGGATGCCAGGAGAACACTACCTGCCCCAATGCATTGTGCCAACTGTAAAGTTTGGTGGAGGAGGAATAATGGTCTGGGGCTGTTTTTCATGGTTTGGGCTAGGCCCCTTAGTTCCAGTGAAGGGAAATCTTAACGTTACAGCATACAATGATATTCTAGACCATTGTGTGCTTCCAACTTTGTGGGAACAGTCTGGGGAAGACCCATTCCTGTTTCAGCATGACAATGCCAGCTTTCACAAAGTGAGGTCCATAATAAATGGTTTGTCGAGATCAGTTTGGTACTTGACTGATCTGCACAGAGCCCTGACCTCAACCTCGTCAAAAACGTTTGCGAGCCAGGCCTAATCTCCCAACATCAATGCCAACCTCACTAAATGGAAGCATCCCCCTGCAGCAATGTTCCGTCGTCTAGTGGAAATCCTTCCCAGAAGAGTAGAGGCTGTTATGGCAGCAAATGGGGTATTAATGCCCATGATTTTGAAATTAGATGTTCGACAAGCTGGTTTCCACATACTTTTGGTCATGGAGTGCATATGTAGATTTCTTTGTTAGAAAGAATACTATATTTCCCTTGATGGAGTGAAGCTGAATGTAAAAACATTTCTCAACTTACCCCTCTCCCCTACAGCACTTACTTGGCTCAGACTAAATCTACCTGGAATAATGCATCAATGGAATGGAAAACGAAAAACAAGTCAACGATAACAAAATGTAAACATTGTTCAAAGAACCAGTAAAATACACAACATCTTTTAACCAGCTTGCATCCTTTGTTTTGACCACTTGTTTTTCAATAGAGATGGCAAAATGGATACGAGCATAGGCGCCACATCTCAAAACCCACCCACCTTCTTGGGTTGTATTGTAACGGCGTTCGTTCGTCGAAAGAGAGTCGGACCGAAATGCAGCGTGGTGGTTACTCATGTCTTTAATGAAACAAATGACGATACATGAAATAACTTAATAAATACAAAAACAACAAACGGAACGTGAAAACCTATTACAGCCTATCTGGTGAACACTACACAGAGACAGGAACAATCACCCACGAAATACACAGTGAAACCCAGGCTACCTAAATACGGTTCCCCATCAGAGACAACAAGAATCACCTGACTCTGATTGAGAACCGCCTCAGGCAGCCAAGCCTATACTAGACACACCCCTAATCAACCACAATCCCAATGCCTACAAAAACCCCAATACGACAACACAATAAACCCATGTCACACCCTGGCCTGAACAAATATATAACGAAAACACAAAATACAATGACCAAGGCGTGACATGTATGAAGGTGTTATCTCCTTTATTGAGAAACAGATGAAGATGGAATAGTTCAAATTGTTCCCTGTCGGAACGTCAGCCGATAGATATTGTGGATTTATCACTCCGGCCTGGGAAGTAACTCTGCCTCTGAGTCCCGTGAAGAGGTAGAACCCTGTGCCCAAACACGACCTGCCAGACAAGCCAAACTGCTCCACTGGCATGCCTCCCCGTTAACAAGTCTGCTAGGAGCAACAAGATTTAGGCCTTAAAGATGCTCTTTAACAAGCACAGAAGAGGCTGACCTCGCTTTAGTCAATTACCCTTTATTAAAAGGAGGACTGATGGATTAAAAATAAATACAAGAAACAAATGCTGTTTTATCCTTTGGCTTGGACCATAATGGAGAAGGGAATGCGTGAGCAGGAGTGGAAACAATGTCAGGATTATAGACACGAGTAAGCTTTCCTGTGTCTGCTGAAAAGTCACCTGCCCCCTAAAACTCTCCTTTCAGTTGCTGGCCCGGTGGTTGGTCTACGGTGCCAATGGCACTTTGTGTGCTGGGCTATGTGCTGTCAGCCGAGAATGGGAAAAATTGAAAATGTGTGTTTGTGGACCTGTAATCAGTCAACTAGAATCCTGGAAATATGGCATAATTACTTTCGGACAAAGGTCCAAATTTGTCATTTTTGATGTTTCTTGTGCACATCAAATTCATTCATATTTTTTAAAGATGGTTTCCATTTAGCAATAAACCCCTGATTAGTCTGTCTCTCTTCCACTCATCACATAACAGCCGTCTCTTTACTTCCATCTCCCGAAAGGATTTTTTGTTGTTGTTGTCCGTGCTCATAGATAATGGCTTTACTTGAGTTGCTTTGGCCACAGATACATACCATTGAGCTCACACAGCTTTACTATTTCTCTTAATGAAGCTTCCTTAGAATATGAGTGTGGACCAGGCCACTGTGTGGTCACATTTTACGTTCACCATAATTAGAAAAACATGGTGAGAAGCGAGCAGATGTTTTCTCGATTCCTAGACCCATAAGCTCCTCTCTCGGAGGACCTGAGCCCTAGGACCATGCCCCAGGACTACCTGACATGATGACTCCTTGCTGTCCCCAGTCCACCTGGCCGTGCTGCTGCTCCAGTTTCAACTATTCTGCCTTATTATTATTCGACCATGCTGGTCATTTATGAACATTTGAACATCTTGGCCATGTTCTGTTATAATCTCCACCCGGCACAGCCAGAAGAGGACTGGCCACCCCACATAGCCTGGTTCCTCTCTAGGTTTCTTCCTAGGTTTTGGCCTTTCTAGGGAGTTTTTCCTAGCCACTGTGCTTCTACACCTGCATTGCTTGCTGTTTGGGGTTTTAGGCTGGGTTTCAGTACAGAACTTTGAGATATCAGCTGATGTACGAAGGGCTATATAAATAAATTTGATTTGATTTGATAAGCAGAGGTGCGAAAGTCTTCATCACCACTATTACAGACATTCCTTGAAGTGTGGAAGTCTTCATCACCACTATTACAGGCATTCCTTGAAGTGCGGAAATCTGCAGGTAATTGTTACGGGTTGTTTTCACTGGAGGGAAGAGCAGATGTTCTGTGTCAGTGTGACTTCATGAACTCTAGTGATGACTTTATACCAAGAACACTAAGGTCCTCCCTCCTTCAAATCCTTACCTGTTGAACCAGCATGGAAGCTTAGAAAACCTAGAAAGGGTGATGTAAGGATAGAGCATCATGATTTCCAAAATGGCATCATTGAACAGGATTCCAAGAACTCTGCCAAGAGAATATCTTCATATGGTTTTATATGGTCCTTGAAGAATCTAAGGTATTTTGTTTCTCTCAGTGGTGAGTGATGAAATTGCTGACTTCTTTGATGACATGGGTAGAGACATAAATATGGTGCATTTTGATTTGAGTGATTACATTGTCAATCAGCTGAAAGAGATAGAATTTCCCAAAGCTCCCAGAACAGTTGATGATGTTAATGAGAGTACATGACAATGGACACTTTGGGGGATTTGGCACAATGAAAAGCGAATGGATCAAGTTTGAAAAAGAAAACCATTAAGGGCTGGCACATCCTGGACACCAGCTTTGTTTAAAAATGTCTCTGTGTCATTCCTTCCCAAGTGAGCACAGCTGCTGCAACAGGAGGTGCTCCAGGAGGATTGGGGCGACAGAGTAAGAGAGAGAGAGTTTTTTTTCTCATTGCGCCCACTTCGTGAGTGTCAAAGTCTGGCAGTGCTTAGATTAATTAGCTCTCACACCAAACAATAATGGCAAGCCCTTGCCTAGCAGGTTCACTGGACATATTACAGACATTACGCAGTGGATTTGCACCATAAAATAACCTCAGAGCTTCACGCCAAGAACCACAGCCAACAATTAACAATCTCTTGATCCTGAAAACAAGGCCCGTCTTATATCTATCCATATGTATGCTGGCTCTGCAGTGAGGTCAATCCTCAACAATGTGCTGAAGGGATCCTCAGGGAGCATGCCGCTGAACACCATATCTGTTCTGCGATGAAATGTTCAGTCTAAAACCGCTGTTTCCTGTTTCATTTGAGGTCAAGCTCTGAAGAACAGAACCCAGATGTGACAGGATGTAGGGGTGCTGGTCCAGAAAGGTGTCTGAAAAAAAACCTTGTTTAGGACCTTATAAGTGGATGAAATCAAGGAATGACTAATGATATTAATTATCGGGGACCATTTAAGATCTATCTGGAATTCACATAAATATGTAATAAGAGAAAGTGATAATTGGATAAACATGATTCCAATCCTAGCTGATACTGTAATTGCCAGGTTTGACTGTGGAGTCCCTTCGGCTGGTCCCAAGAGCAAAACTAAAAACATGAATACTTAATTTAAAGTTTCTCAGATTACTGTGTTCCTTAGCAAGGTTCCACCTGGTTTCCGTTTTATGTTAATGCTTTTGATATACCATATTTGGTTCCGCTTTAAATTAAATTCAGCTTATTAAGGCTGTGTTACTTAGCATCTATAACTCTATGTCATGCTTTATAAAGGGTTCATAAATGTGGCATAACTGTGCAACATAATCACCAATGTAAATGTGACATATCTCACTATGTCAAATAAGATAGAAACATTTGCTTTATAAAGGGTGACATGTGCTGAAGGATGGCATATGCTCTAAAGTGAAGTCATGTTAGTGTGACGCACACAAAACGTATGGTCACATTTGTGCTTATGTATTGTTTCTTTGTATTGGGGAATAATGATTTTACTGAAATGTCAGTCCTCCAAGGTTTCACCATTGCAAAGCATGTATTCTACTGTTGGCCAGTAGGGGGCAGTGCGACGTGTTCGCTTCGCACTGGGACTTTATGCAATCCTACACCTGTGTGTTCTTACAATTAAAAACCTTTGAAATAAAAGCCACGTTCACCTGTTTCAACATTTATCCTGTGTTACAGGAACTATTATCTGCTGCACCAGTCCCAAAACTGTGACCTGTAACATTAGTTACATTAAACCTAATCTCTTTCCCAAACACTTCCACCCAACTTGGCCTTCATTACTTAGGGTTAGGTTTAAAATCTATTTTTTGGAAAATAAATTGTGGAAATGGACAAGGTTTACCCATAATTATGATTTTGACTGTGTTAACTAGTGACGACAAATACTTTACTCATTAAGGTCACTTCCCGCTAATGCCAACTTTGAATGATTGATATCCCAGGCATATATGTGCTGTGTGTGCAATAGCCTGGGGACGACGTTGCACAAAGAAACACTTACCTTGATGAAAGCCCCCAACCTAATTACATTGAAAGTGGCTTTCTTTTGAAACCAAGTTACACGTGCCTCAGTACACACACACACACGCACGCACACACACACACACACACAACAAAAACAAGCCATGCCGTGCACTGCTGGTCCCAATCAGGTCTTTGACACATTCACCCACTCCACCGCTGAAAGATCAGCCACAGGTTGTAATCAAGCCCTGATCTCCAGTATGGGAACAGAAGAAGAATGTCTGGTGAGGCATGTAAATCTTCGTGGGGCAAAACAAAATAATGTGGGAAGCATGCCAGCAAAAGCCACTACACAACACAACACAACACTAAACAATACATTAATTGCACTATAATAGTGACAAACGGTGCCCACAAACGGTTAGGGCCTACATAAAGCTGTCCCAACAGCAGAGTCCCAACAGCATTCCCAACACCTTATCACTGCTACACCTGGTTTCAGCAGAGTGTTGTCTGGCAGCGAAACAGTTTATTCAGCCTCATTTACTGCCTTTTAAAAAACATAGCTGATATGGCTAACTTGTTTAAACAAATGTGGTTTCTACTGAAAATTGAGATATACAAACTATGGCATAAGGAGATGACAAACCCGCAATTTCGATATAAACATTAATGAGCGAGCGACGACGGACGTAGTCAATATAACTATTTGTTCAGCACTTGAAATGTACACTAACGAGGAGTTTTGGTTTCAAATGGGGTCGTGGGCCAAAAAAGTTTGGTAATACCTGGTGTAGCTTGTCCCTGAGCTGGCAGACAAGTGGTTCTGGCCTCTTTGCCTGCTGGATATACTGTATGTTGGTTCCAACCTTAAAAGTAACAACAAATAATGTTAGCAGATCTGTCACACCATCTGGATAAGGGCATTTCTGTGCTGTGCCAGAAACTCTATGTGGGACGATGGAAATTGTCATTCGATTTGATTTGCGAACTCATCACATGATCAGTGTCTTGTCAGCAACACTAAAATAAGTATCTCCGATATTCCAAATGATTCATATTTGTTCATATTTAAGTAACATTTGCATTACATTTGGGTTTTAAAACATGTTCCGAGATCAATACACGACCAGGAACAAACACGTTCCTCTACCACATAACCGAAGGTCACAATAATTAATCCCGCACAAAGAAACAGGCGGGCTGGCTGTCTAATAAAACCCAACTAATGACTCACTAACAGGTGCTAACAATTAACATACAAGGAGGGGGAGGAAAGACAATCAGTGGCAGCTAATAGGCCGGTGACGACTACCGCCGAGCGCCACCCGACCGGGAAGGGAGCCACCCTCGGTCGGACTCGTAACAGTAACTACACTCAAAAATTAATTTAGATTTTTCCCAAACCTCAAACGTTATCCTCTGACGTGGTTTAAGTATTGTTGTGAACACAGAAAATCACATTTAGTTGTTTTCCTATTTAAAAATTGTGGAAAAACTGGGGGAAAAATATATAAATCCAAAACCTGGAAAAAGAAAACAGAGAGAACTTGGGGGGGGAAACAGATAAAGGCCTTACCAGCGTTGTTTTGCTGTGCATAACTACAATTTAGAGTGTCTGTCATCCTGCAGCACAGAATTTTGTGGAAAGTTGAGGTCAGGTCCAATATTAACTATGCACCCAAGAGGGAAAGAGTTTGGGCCATCCTAGAAATGTTTAGTCATATAACATAATATATCAAATTTAGCAGATGCTTTTATCCAAAGTGACTTACAGTCATGGGTGAATACAGTATGGGTGGTCCCGGGAATCGAACTCACTACCCTGGCGTTGCAATGCTCGTATGACAGGTTTATAAATGCTTTGTGAAACCTCAATTTAATATGATGTATAAGGCCATAAGCTGTGCTTATGCCACCCTTTATGAGGCACAGCTTCATGTCGTATTTGACTTAGTGGGTGATGTCACACAGTTATGAAACCTTTATAAACTGCACATAATTTAAAGCGGGACACCATAGAGTTAATTTATATTCCACTTGCTTGTGATTTGTTAGGGGTTGAATACATTGAGATACTACTGTACAGTGCACAAGTGTTTTTACCCCGCTCTGCTGCAGCCACAACATTCACGAGGCGGAATTGCGTGCGACTGAGACTATAGGTGAAAACAAGGTTATAATTAGTGTAAAAATATTCTGGGAGTATTAATCTGGCTTCAGAAATTCGCAAGACACTCTCAGGTGTTCCCGTGAAAGAGTACAGAGCTTGGATGATAATGCCATGCATCAGGGAAGTACTCCTGGCAGAAACACAGAACAACCCTGTCAGATGATTTAATTAAGATCTGATTGGTCTAATGTATAAAACGCTCCCCGCAACTCCTCAGTGTGTTCAAGTTGTTAAAGATAAATCTGGCCTCCCACAGATGGTAGTGTTTAGAGCCGGTGTTAATCCAGACACACTGAGCAGCACGGAAGATGATGCACAGCGCACCACTTGTTCTTCATGAACATGGTGTAAATCAGTCTCAGCTACTCTTGGGGAAATGTAGAAACAGGGGTTGTAATTAACACCAGGACTGGAATACAGGCATTAAATATATCCCAATGTTGAGTTGTGCAAATTGGAGGTAATACAAGAAATAACGCAAAAAAGGCAGAAATGAAATGAGTGACTCCTTTGAGATGTAATGATGATGATCAAACGTACGCTTTAGCCTGATTTGGCCATTCTCCATGACTCCATAACTTGGAAGAACAAGTGTTTGGAATTGAAATGGGTCTAATCACAAAGTTTTTTTCCCTCTGACCTTTTGCTTGCTGATTGAAATTGAGCTGCTGAGCTGGGCATCTATTAACTCTGGCTTTGGGGGATGTTTTTATTATGGTATTAGTTAACATAAACTCTTAATTGTGTTAATAAAGGCACCAGACCACTGGAAAATAGATCAACACATACTGCATCTGAAATGCCTGGATGTTAGATTTTTAAACTGTAAACCTGACTAGAATGCTGAGAGCCATTGAGACATTGAATGCCATGAAAACCTTGCATACTGTGTGGTACAGGTGTTTTCACTGCTTTGATAAGAAATAATCAAACTAATGTAGTGCTGGTTGCAAAAAGATCTGTTACGTGATAACTGTTTTGCCAGTGTACCTACCCTCTGTTCTCCAAGACTAAATCTGATAATTACAAAATAATTACATGATTTTATGGGATTGCAATGAGCACAGACAGTGGCTGCCATATTGTTGATGTCATATTGTACTCCGGCCGGCAATCTGCATCTTCGCCATTTCTTACTGACTGACTTATTCATTTGTTGGCAAACTGATCCCCAAAAGTTAAGTAATACCTACATGTAACTGAATGCTCATCTGGGAATAATCCAGCTGTGTTCTCAGGACCAGGAGGCAGACATGTACTTAACTTTCTCTAAGGCTGTGGTTCCTGCACGATTTGTAAATGATCTCTGGTGCTTCGTCATGGGACAGTGGACAGAACCTTGTGTCTCATAGATGCTCTGACCACAAAGACTTTGAGCTTGAATGTGTGATTTCTTTAGGGTAATATTTCAGACCAAAAATATTATACACACAAAAAGTTAATTGACCAAGACACATGAAGGATGTTGTGAAGCATACTGTTCAACATATTTACTTCAATAAACACTGTTAATTTAGGACTATTGTCAAATGATTCCGGTATTTGATATGTTCCACAGAGCATGGCCTTACACTTGGACTTTCATGCTACAATATGGTGACTGAAATTAAAGTACACAATGTAGAATTAGACCATGGTTCCTGCTTCTTTGTAGACAATCCTTTGCTCACATGATTTTAATTTTTTTATTTGAGACTTTATGTCTGGTTCTGGAAATGAATGCACAAGAACACTTTTGTAGTGTTCCTTGAGAATGTCTAACATTCTTTAGGGGGAGTGTTTGAATCAGTTATATTCAGTTAGGCAGAGAAGCAGCCAAGGATCTTGTGTATTAAATGCATTCTGATGAAATAGAAACTCCTGGTGATGTTGGCAGGCCGGTCCTCCTGTGTGTGTGTGTCTGTGTATGTGTATGTGATCTACAGAACCAGACTCAATACCTGTTGGATAAGCCACAGTAATACCTACATGGGTTGTGGCTGTTGCCAATTAGCCCATTTACAAATGTGATGTAGGTCTGTTAGATCTGACAATTAACCTAGGTTGTACAGTCGTCTCAAATAAAACTGTGAATGACCTACTCTGGACCCTGATCTCCCTTTGACGAACATTTCAAGAATAATTCAAGGACAGCTTTTTTCCATCTTCGTAACATTGCAAGAATCTGAAACTTTCTATCCAAAAATTATGCAGAAGAATTCATACATGCTTTTGTTACTTCTAGATTAGACTACTGCAATGCTCTACTTTCCGGCTACCCGGATAAAGCACAAAATAAACTTCAGTTAGTGCTAAACACAGCTGCTACAATCATGACTATAACCAAAAAAATGTATCATATTACTCCAGTGCTAGCCTCTCAACACTGGCTTCCTGTTAAGGCTTGGGCTGATTTCAAGGTTTTATTGCTAACCTACAGTGGGCTTGCTCCTACCTATCTTTCCGATTTGGTCCTGCCGTACATACCGACACGTACACTACGGTCACAAGACGCAGTCCTCCTTACTGTCCCTTGAATTTCTAAACAAACAGCTAGAAGGAGGGCTTTCTCCTATAGAGCTCAGTTTTTATGGAATGGTCTGTCTATCCTTGTGAGAGACGCAGACTCGGTCTCGACCTTTAAGTCTTTATTGAGACTAATCTCTTCAGTAGGTCCTATAATTGAGTGTAGTCTGTTTGGCCCTGTCCGGGGGTATCGTCGGACGGGGCCACAGTGCAATAGATTATGTGTCTGGGGGCTAGGGTCCGTCTGTTATATCTGGAGTATTTCTCCTGTCTTATTCGGTGTCCTGTGTGAATTTAAGTATGCTCCTTCTAATTCTCTCCCTTTCTCTTTCTCCTTCTCTCTCTCTTTCTCTCGGAGGACCTGAGCCCTAGGACCATGCCTCAGGACTACCTGGTCTGATGACTCTTTGCTGTCCCCATTCCACCTGGTCATGCTGCTGCTTTAGTTTCAACTGTTCTAGCTGCGGCTATGGAACCCTGACCTGTTCACCGGACGTGTTATCTTGTCCTGGACCTGCTGTTTTGGACTCTCTCTCTACCACACCTGCTGTCTCTAACTCTGAATGATCGGCTATGAAAAGCCAACTGACATTTACTCCTGAGGTGCTGACCTGTTGCACCCTCTACAACCACTGTGATTATTATTATCTGACCCTGCTGGTCATCTATGAACGTTTGAACATCTTGGCCATGTTCTGTTATAATCTCCACCCGGCACAACCAGAAGGGGACTGGCCACCCCTCAGAGCCTGGTTCCTCTCTAGGTTTCTTCCTAGGTTCCGGCCTTTCTAGGGAGTTTTTCCTAGCCACCGTGCTTCTCCATCTGCATTGCTTGCTGTCTGGGGTTTTAGGCTGGGATTCTGTACAGCACTTTGTGACATCGGCTGATGTAAAAAGGGCTTTATAAATAAATGTGATTGATTGATTCAGTGTGTGATGCCATATGAGAAGTGATTAATTTAGTGCTGCAGGTGTTACGTTAACTTCCTGGCCAACTCAGTCATCATCTCCACGGCAACAGCTGGTCATGGCAACCTACAGTCAGCAAATTATTTTTTTTCACCCAGGAGTGTAAGGAGATTGAAGCAATTATGTCAGGAGGGGTTTGAATGCTGGCACATAAGACTCCTTCCCGGAACGTTGCAGTTGTTTGGCTTACAGCGGTGTGGTTGGAATGGATCTTGGGGCTGACCCACCTGTTGAAAAACCAAATGCACCTTTAATGCATGCTAGTCTGTCTCAAGTTCATTTAGTATTCACAGTTACTGTTGTAGATAAGACAAGCTCATAGCTAAAGGTCTGTAATGCCACTTAAAGACCTGGGTTGGGCTGGGAGGACACCCTCTGGTTTTCTGACAGTGTTGTTTTTTCTTCACCTTTAGTTACACTGTGTTCAAGTGGCCAGAACGACAAGCATCGGGAGAAGCAAGAGTCACAACTGTAGTAACCAGTGTCTGAATGTGCCATTAGAACTCAACACCGACTGTAGGAAGACAGCATTGGTTTTTACCTCATAAGTGATTGACAATTCCGTTTGGAAATCAATGACCTTGACCTGTAGAAATACCTGTACATACTGTAGCCTGCAGTGTATTGTGTCTGTGATGTGTGTTTGCAAAGTTTGTCTTGTTTGTCTTGTTTGATGTTTGTGTTGGCTGCAATCTGGAAAATTACACAGGGGACGATTATGTGGAGAGAACTGATGTTGCCTGGAATATACATCAGCATCACTAGAGACTCTACTTTATGGAGGATCAGCGTCTAACTCCAACTCACTGTGCATGTTATCTGTAGCCCTGCACTGAGTTTGTGTCCAGGCCATTAAATAGATTGGCAAGGCAAAGCCCATCCAAACTTCTTGATTTTGTTCAGTTCAAACTCTTGGCAACCGAAGGTTTGATTACTTTTGGACAAAAGCTTAAACTATAGGCTTAACACATCATTATCAATTTTAGTAGTTATTTATTCTTCTGAGACTTCAGAGAACACACAGAGACAGAGACCACAGTCCATCTCAAGAACAGGAGGAAAAATACCTCTGTTATGTTTGAACCAAAACATGAAGATAGATTAACACGGAAATGCATAGCATGGCATCCCACCAGCCAGCTCCAACAGCCATGCGCTGGAGCGGTGAGTCTGTTGAGGGAAAGCTGTGCGAATCTGGATCTGACACAAAGCAGACCCGGGTCTGCACTGAACCAAGAGCTCATCGCCATCGATTGGGGCCTGTGGCATTTTTATTGGAGTAGGACCCATATG
Source organism: Oncorhynchus keta (assembly GCF_023373465.1). Lineage (NCBI taxonomy): Eukaryota > Metazoa > Chordata > Actinopteri > Salmoniformes > Salmonidae > Oncorhynchus > Oncorhynchus keta. Next base: position 30,174,439 of record NC_068421.1, read on the forward strand.
TTAATACGCAAACAAGGGGGAAATCTCCATTTCAAAGGCCTATCGCTGTGTATCTTCAAAGAAAGTATGGCGGCTGGCCGTCCTGTGCTGTGTGAGCCTGTGACACCCAAGAGCGAGGCATAGGGAGGGCAAGTGTTTTATCTGATGTGATCTCAGACTCTAGGCAAACATCCGACCTGGTGTGCGACTTTTAGCAGCTGCCCAGGGAATGTTCTGCTGCCCCGCAGAGCTGAGGGAGGGAAGACAGAGACACAATGGGCACTGGACTGGGCCAGGTTTGGGTTCACCATCAGAGACACTTCTGACTTTTTAAATGGACAAAATACAGGAGATGGAATAGTGGGGAAGGAGAAGGATGGGAAAGCAGGAAAAGAAAAATCAGACATTGTTAGTAGTTACTAAAAAGAAGAAACTCCAGAGACATTTCTTAAGCATATTTGCATATTTCTACTTCTGAATTTGATTTAATGCACTCCCTCCTAGTGCACTTACCCCCATTTTACCAGCCTTTCTTTCAGTCTTGTAGTGTCCTGTTTTGGTCTACAATTACCCAAGGCACTTTTGTCCCTCACATTGCTTTTGAACTTATACTCAGAGAAGTCCAGAGGTCACATTGCATGACATGTTTGTGTGTTTGAGGTTCTGCCACTGCATATGCAGGGAATGGCCTATAATTCAGGGTGATAAGTCAAACAAGCTAACAGATCACTTCCCTTGGGGGTTAGTAAAGTATTGTTGATTTCTTTTCTTTTGTTTTCACATTTTTCTCCCTCAATAGGAAAAAAGTGAATGTTTATCAAATGTTCTCTAAAATTAGACGTTTAATTTGTGAATGCTAACAGGATGTTAATGATACACAGTCCAGCACACTAAACAGTTTGTCTGTCCACCTGTATGGTCAAGAACTTGCAGAGTACAATAGCAGCTCCCATTCTTTGTTCATGTCCTCTGCATATTTGTTGTCTGGTCAGTGGTGTTTTAGTTTCCTTGCTGTGTTTTCCATCCGGTGTTTCTTATTTACAGTTTGTCTTACTTCCTGACCTTAAACTGACCATCAACTGACTAAAGTTTCTGGCCAAAGAATGCAAAGAGTGGTCCAAACAGACAATGACTCCAGTGTTACTGGAAATAGCTAGCAGCCTGTTAAAAGGACATGTGATATAGCACATTTTTACCGTAATCGTGTTTTGAACCAAGTTTTATAGCTGCCTTGTTTCAATCTATTAACAACTTTGAGGACTTGCAGCTCTATTCGGTCTCATTATGCATTGCTGAGTGAGTTAAGACACTTTCTATGATAAGACTAGGAACTTATTTTCTGACTAGGGCCTTAAATCAATACTATATTTCACAAATGTACAATTGTGTGTCTCCGTCATTTAGTACTGAAACTTCACTATGAAATGAAGACCTCTGAAACGCAACTCCAGCATAGGTCCAACCAACAGCGAGATTTGTTGCAAGTAGAGGATAAAATAAAGGAAAAAAGGGTTTGCCAAGCATCTGCTATGCTCTGTCCCTCTGGTCTATGAAGAAAGTAAGCATGATATGTAGCAAACATCTTGAAGGCCAGAAAAGCGTTTCCTAATATATTCTGCAGGTCTTTGTGTGGAGGTTATGCTAACACTGGAGCAGAGATGTCTGTGACATGTGGACAGCGATGTAGAGAAACTGTCTCACCACCTCCTGATCATACCAAAATAGACTGCAGAAGATAGGTCAGTATTACTGTGACAGTACAATCAGGTAACATTCTGCAATAGATTTGTCACTTCAACCAGTAATTAAAACTAGTTTTGGTCAAAATATCAAAACCTACTTACCTTGACATGGCATTTAATAATTGATTTTTGTCTTTGGCCTGGCTGGTCAGTTGGTTTTAGTTTGTATAATCTTTAGTATAAAGCCACCTCTATCAGACCTCAGGGTAATACCCAGATGCAGACAGTTCGAAGTAACAAAACTTTATTACAAAAACAGGGGGCAGGCAAACGAAAGGTCAAGCCGAGGTCAGTAATCCAGAGCAGAGCAGGACATGCAGAATGGTCAAAACCAGGAAAACAGGGACTAGAGAGAAAACAGGAGTGAGGGAAAAGCGCTGGTAGGCTTGACAAGACAGTGGCAAGAAAAAGTATGTGAACTCTTTGGAATTACCTGGGCTTCTATATAAATTGGTCATACAATCTGATCTCATCTTCATCTAAGTCACAACAATAGACAGATAGTCGGCTTAACTTGTTGAATCTAGGGGTCTTTTTTTGGGGGGGGGATAACGTTCCCAGAGTAAACAGGCTATTTTTCAGGACCAGAAAATAGAATATGCATATAATTGACACCTTAGGATAGAAAACACTCTAAAGTTTCCAAAACTGTAAAGATATTGTCTGTGAGTATAACAGAACTGATATTGCAGGCAAAAGAATGAGAAAAATCCAATCAGGAACGCAGCGGTTTCTAAATAAGAGTCCCTTCCTATGCTTCCCTATTGAGCAGTGAATGGGATATCAACGAGATTCCTTTGCCTATGGCTTCCTTAATGAGTCTAGTATCACAAGACATAGTTTCAGGCTTTTATTTTGAAAAATGAGCGTGTACAACAACATTGTGTCAGTGTCCACCTGATGGCTCTTTGTGTATTTCTCGCGCAAAAGACAGAGGTAGCCATATTCCACCCGGTCTTACTGAAAAAAGCTCTATCCCGGTTGATATATTATCTAATAGATATTTGAAAAACACCTTGAGGATTGATTAAAAACAACGTTTGCCATGTTTCTGTCGATATTATTCGGCATTGTCGTGACCGCAATTTCCGGTCGTTTTCTCAGCCAAATGTGAAGAACTCTCGTGAGTGAAGACATCCAAAGCTCATCATTTAATTTGATTGCTTTTCTGATTTTCGTGACCAGATTGCCTGCTGCTAGCTAGGCATAATGCTATGCTAGGCTATCGATAAACTTACACAAATGCTTGTCTTGCTTTGGCTGTAAAGCATATTTTCAAAATCTGAGATGACAGGGTGATTAACAAAAGGCTAAGCTTTGTTTGAATATATTTCACTTGTGATTTCATGAATATTAATATTTTCTAGTAAGATTTCTTGTCCGTTGCGTTATGCTACTTAATGTCAGTTGATTCTCCCGTATCCGGGATGGGTAGATCCACAAACAATTATACGTTTTTATGTCTTTAGTAAACACACCGTGTAAATATTCACAGTGCAGGCTGGAAATAGTATTTGAAACCTTAGATTTAATAACTGGTTGACCCTCCTTTGACAGCAATAACCTCAACCAAACGTAGTTGCGGATTAGACCTGCACAACGGTCAGAAAGAATATTGTACCATTCCTCTTTACAAAACTGTGTCAGTTCAGCAATATTCTTGGGATGTCTGGTGTGAACCGCTCTCTTGAGGTTATGCCACAGCATCTCAATCAGGTTGGGGTCAGGACTCTGACTGGGCTACTCCAGAAGACGTATTTTGCATCCAGATGCACTTTTACGAACTTCAGACGTGCAGCAATGTTTTTCTTTGGACAGCAGTGGCTTCTTCTGTGGTGTCCTCCCATGAACACCATTCTTGTTTAGTGTTTTACGTATCGTAGACTCGTCATCAGAGATGTTAGCTTGTTCCAGAGATTTCTGTAAGTCTTTAGCTGACACTATAGGATTCTTCTTAACCTCAATGATCATTCTGTGCTGTGCTCTTGCAGTCCTCTTTGCAGGACGGCCACTCCTAGGGAAAGTAGCAACAGTGCTGAACTTTCTCCATTTATAGACAATTTATCTTACCGTGGACTGATGAACACCAAGGATTTTAGAAGTACTTTTGTAACCCTTTCCAGCTTTATGCAAGTCAACAATTCATAACCTATTCATCTACGTAACATTGCAAAAATCAGAAACTTTCTATCCAAAAATGATGCAGAAAAACTAATCCATGCTTTTGTCACTTCTAGGTTAGACTACTGCAATGCTCTACTTTCCGGCCACCCGGATAAAGCACTAAATAAACTTCAGTTAGTGCTAAATACGGCTGCTAGAATCCTGACTAGAACCAAAATAATTTTATCATATTACTCCAGTGCTAGCCTCTCTACACTGGCTTCCTGTCAAAGCAAGGGCTGATTTCAAGGTTTTACTGCTAACCTACAAAGCATTACATGGGCTTGCTTCTACCTATCTCTCTGATTTGGTCCTGCCGTACATACCTACACGTACGCTACGGTCACAAGACGCAGGCCTCCTACTTGTCCCTAGAATTTCTAAGCAAACAGCTGGAGGCAGAGCTTTCTCCTATACAGCTCCATTTTTATGGAACGGTCTGCCTACCCATGTCAGAGACGCAAACTCGGTCTCAACCTTTAAGTCTTTACTGAAGACTCATCTCTTCAGTGGGTCATATGATTGAGTGTAGTCTGGCCCAGGAGTGGGAAGGTGAACGGAAAGGCTCTGGAGCAACGAACCGCCCTTGCTGTCTCTGCCTGGCCGGTTCCCCTCTTTCCACTGGGATTCTCTGCCTCTAACCCTATTACAGGGGCTGAGTCACTGGCTTACTGGGGCTCTCTCATGCCATCCCTGGAAGGGGTGCGTCACCTGAGTGGGTTGATTCACTGATGTGGTCATCCTGTCTGGGTTGGCGCCCCCCCTTGGGTTGTGCCATGGCGGAGATCTTTGTGGGCTATACTCAGCCTTGTCTCAGGATGGTAAGTTGGTGGTTGAAGATATCCCTCTGGTGGTGTGGGGGCTGTGCTTTGGCAAAGTGGGTGGGGTTATATCCTTCCTGTTTTGGCCCTGTCCGGGGGTGTCCTCAGACGGGGCCACAGTGTCTCCTGACCCCTCCTGTCTCAGCCTCCAGTATTTATGCTGCAGTAGTTTATGTGTCGGGGGGCTAGGGTCAGTTTGTTATATCTGGAGTACTTCTCCTGTCCTATTCGGTGTTCTGTGTGAATCTAAGTGTGCGTTCTCTAATTCTCTCCTTCTCTCTTTCTTTCTCACTCTCGGAGGACCTGAGTCCTGTGACCATGCCCCAGGACTACCTGACATGATGACTCCTTGCTGTCCCCAGTCCACCTGGCCGTGCTGCTGCTCCAGTTTCAACTTCCACCTGACCGTGCTGCTGCTCCAGTTTCAACTGTTCTGCCTTATTATTATTCGACCATGCTGGTCATTTATGAACATTTGAACATCTTGGCCATGTTCTGTTATAATCTCCACCCGGCACAGCCAGAAGAGGACTGGCCACCCCACATAGCCTGGTTCTTCTCGAGGTTTATTCCTAGGTTTTGGCCTTTCTAGGGAGTTTTTCCTAGCCACCGTGCTTCTACACCTGCATTGCTTGCTGTCTGGGGTTTTAGGCTGGGTTTCTGTACAGCACTTTGAGATATCAGCTGATGTACGAAGGGCTATATAAATCAATTTGATTTGATTTTGATTTGATAATCTTACGTCTTCTGAGATCTCTTTTGTTCGAGATAGGGCAGGGCAGCTCTAACCAACATCTCCAATCTCGTCTCAATGATTGGCTAAGGTGTATGTAAACTTCCGACTTCAACTGTATATACTGTTTTCTATACTATTCTACAGTATCTCATTTCACTTAATGTTTACATATCTTGCATTATTCACCTCATATGTATGTATATACTGTACTCTATGTATCTTAGTCCATTCCGCTCTGACATCGGTCGTCCATATGTACAGTTGAAGTCGGAGTTGTGGTGTGATATTCTGAAATCATTCATTTTACAACCGTTCGAGATAGTTTATGTGCAATGAGACCCTTCATTTGTAATTCGTGAAGCAATAGAAACACATTCTTGACTCCCTTTCTCTGTAGTCCACAGGGGGTAAAACAGTCAAAGTGGTCCACAGCCTTCAGCCAGCCTCTACTCCAGTGCAAGATCTCAGGAGGAAAAGATTTTTCAAGGTGTCTGCACAGCTGGATAAACCAGTCAGGATATCTTGGCCTCCGATGGCCAAAAAACAGTATTGTGTGATCATTGGGCTAATCATGTATTTGCAACTTATGTAAACAGAATTCATGTGAGAATCACTTTGCCTATTGCCAGAGCCTGAATCAAAAGATTTAAAGGCTCTATAAATATGTCCAGATGAGACGCTGGCCTCCCGCAATTCATCCGTTAAGCATCCATCTTATTAATCAAGGTTTGATTACCATTTCATCATGCTATCCAACATCAAACTTTCAGCACTGTAGGATAAACTGATTGACAGAAATGGATTGCATCATGGTAAAAAATAAAGAGACCAGGGCTGAGAGACACGGCTATATTTTGTAATATTGGAAACACTACTCTGAAGGAACAATACCTGCAACATTTTATCTTCACACTACATCAACTATTGTTTGTAAGTTGGCGGCAGCCAACATGTCCCAAAGTAAAAAGAGCAATGCATTATAGCGAGTCATTTTTGTCACAACAGAGACTATCTACCCTTTCTGTCAATCACCATATCTTTAAGAAACTGTGATTAATAACCATCTATCGCGTATCAGGTATGACCCAGATGCAGACAGTGTTGAATAAACAAAAGTGTATGTCTAATACAGGGGCAGGCAAACGACAGGTCAAAGGCAGGCAGGGGTCAATAATCCAGAGAGGGTGTAAAGGGTCCAGAACGGCAGGCAGTCTCAGGGTCAGAGCAGGCAGTCTCAGGGTCAGAGCAGGCAGGGGTCAATAATCCAGAGAGGGTGCAAAGGGTCCAGAACGGCAGGCAGTCTCAGGGTCACAGCAGGCAGTCTCAGAGTCAGAGCAGGCAGTCTCAGAGTCAGAGCAGGCAGTCTCAGGGTCAGAGCAGGCAGTCTCAGAGTCAGAGCAGGCAGTCTCAGAGTCAGAACAGGCAGGGGTCAGTAATCCAGAGAGGGTGCAAAGGGTCCAGAACGGCAGGCAGTCTCAGGGTCAGGGCAGGCAGGGGTCAGTAATCCAGAGAGGGTGCAAAGGGACCAGAACGGCAGGCAGTCTCAGGGTCAGGGCAGGCAGGGGTCAGTAATCCAGAGAGGGTGCAAAGGGTCCAGAACGGCAGGCAGTCTCAGGGTCAGAGCAGGCAGTCTCAGGGTCAGGGCAGGCAGGGGTCAGTAATCCAGAGAGGGTGCAAAGGGACCAGAACGGCAGGCAGTCTCAGGGTCAGAGCAGGCAGAAGGGTCAACACCGGAAAGGACTAGGAAACAGGAGCAAGAAACAGACAGGAGCAGGGGAACAAATGGTGGTAGGTTTCACAAACAAAACTAATTGGTAACAGACAGAGAACACAGGTATAAATACACAGTGGATAATGGGGAAGATGGCCGACACCTTGAGGGGGGTGGAGACAAGCACAAAGACAGGTGAAACAGATCAGGGTGTGAGTCCTGTTATCTGTAATTAGGTGCCCTTTTGTTTATGTTATCTTTTCCTCTCAGCGCCAGGGATAAAAATGTATTTTTGATGACCCTTTAAAAGGCCCTAGCCATTAGACATCATGGACGCATCAGCATAACCAAGAGTGGTTTCAGTACACCACAGTGTTTTTTTTATTTCATTTCACATTTATTTAACCAGGTAGGCTAGTTGTGAACAAGTTCTCATTTGCAACTGCGACCTGGCCAAGATAAAGCATAGCAGTGTGAACAGACAACACAGAGTTACACATGGAGTAAACAATTAACAAGTCAATAACACAATAGAAAAAAAGGGGAGTCTATATACATTGTGTGCAAAAGGCATGAGGAGGTAGGCGAATAATTACAATTTTGCAGATTAACACTGGAGTGATAAATGATCAGATGGTCATGTACAGGTAGAGAGAGATATTGGTGTGCAAAAGAGCAGAAAAGTAAATAAACAAAAACAGTATGGGGATGAGGTAGGTAAAAATGGGTGGACTATGACTAGAGCATACAAGTCGCAGTGGTGGGTGGTATAAGGTGCTTTAGTGACAAAACGGATGGCACTGTGATAAACTGCATCCAGTTTGCTGAGTAGAGTGTCACCATAAAACAAATGACTCAATACTGTAGACAGTATTATTAAGCGAACACCGTTTACAATGCCACAAGGCCACTTAACTTGGCTTGAGTTCAATGGCAATCTCTGGTGAGATCACTCAATAGCTCCTGGGAATTCTCTTAAAGCCAGCCATTCCCAATTTATTTTCTGCCCCATAATTTGACATTCACAGTCTGTTTTGATATTAGTTTGCCAAATAAAACAATGCCTTGATTAGGTTGTCATGTTTCTATGAATCATTGTTGTGCCAGTCCAGAAAAAAATCTCTGACGAACGCCAAGAAGGCGATGCATAAAGCTTAACAAAGAACAGTGATAGTAGCGAAAGCAGAATGCAGGTTTCTTTTTTCTTTCATGTACCAGTTCAGATAAAAAATATTGAGATTCTGGAAAGACATATAACGAAATGCTGCCATGGGTTCCTTGACTTGGGCCGTATGGTCTGGTACTGTCATGGTGTCAATGTCTTGACCTTTATTTGACATTTTCTCTGGAGAGAATAGAAAGATGAAGTCAATGCCAGAAGGAAATCGATTTGCCCTGTTAAAATGACAAAAATCAGGGGTTTTATTCTCTGCTTAAAATATACCTAGAGCTCATTCTCCTGCAGTTAAATCTCTTTCTCATGAGGGAATAAAAAGTCCCACAAAAGAGGACCATTTAACGAAAGTGAACATGGATTCTGGAAATCGATGGCCTAAAGCTGCAATAGTCATCCAATGAACTACTAACTTCACAAAGATTGATGTTGTCCTTTAAAATGATGGGTTGTAATAACATGCATAGTATCCCTTAAGTTCTCAGATAAAGGGGCTGTTCTGAAGCTTTAGTCAGAACTTCTAAAATCCTGAAACATTTGACATGCAGCTCTCAAATGGGTCCAAACTGACTGTTGCATTTTTTTAAATCCTCGATTTTCCTCCGCTGCTGACTATAAGTGGAGTATTTTTATGATTCTATTAAACTGGAATGACTATTGTACTATAAGTTTCACCCGAAGTAGCAACTTGGTGCGAACATTCAGGAGGGAGAAGAGAGAGAAAGAGAAGGGGGGGTGAGAGTATGATGGTGGTTGGCGTGTGAGTCCAGTGGGTCAGGAAGCCCATTGCATGGTGATTGATTAGGGCCTGAAGTTGGTTCCGAAGGAGGATGTGGCAGTTCCTTCGCGATTGTTTCTGCGAGGCAGATTGTTGGCAAGTATCCCCTCTTGGAGTGGGTCTAGTGTGAGAACATACCAGCTTATTAGGGGATTGGCTCAGTTTTCAAATTGCTGTTCCACATGGGTGTTAATTAAAATAAGCCATCGCCATTGATTCGTGGCACTGTATCTCGCTCTGGGGGCAGACTGTAATGCGGGACATAAGGAAGTGGTAAAAATGTCTAGGAAGTGTGTATGTATCAGAAATGAAAAGCTACAGTAAGTGACAGTGTTCTTAATGGAGCTCTGAGACATGGGTTAATGCCAAAGGATTAAGCATATGGCTGATGATATAATTGGTCAGGAGGTAATTTTTACAGCAATGATTTTGAATATGTTCTCTATAGTTCTTGCAGTTTTTGTCTTTTTCTTTAACATGAGAGGGAAAGGAAGTTGTTAGGTAGATCTTTCTGTAGTTATCATATCATCCACATGTTGTGTCCAGATAGAAACACATAAATGTGTTAACGTTTCACTAAATGGTCTGTGGTATCTGAAGCCTGTTGCTCTTACAGTGAGATGCTGAGAGGAAGTTTCATCGGCATCTTTTTTAAATGTATTTTTGTTTTATTTCACCTTTATTTAACCAGGTAGGCTAGTTGAGAACACATTCTCATTTGCAACTGCGTCCTGGCCAAGACAAAGCATAGTAGTGTGAACAGACAGCAACACAGAGTTACACATGGAGTAAACAATAAACAAGTCAATAACACAGTAGGAAAATAAATAAATAAACATTTTTTTTAAAAGAGTCTATAGACATTGTGTGCAAAAGGAATGAGGAGGAAGGCGAATAATTACTATTTAGCAGATTAACACTGGAGTGATAAATGATCAGATGGTCATGTGCAGGTAGAGATGCTGATGTGCAAAAGAGCAGAAAAGTAAATAAATAAAAACAGTATGGGGATGAGGTAGGTAAATTGGGTGGGCTATTTACCGATGGACTATGTACAGCTGCAGCGATCGGTTAGCTGCTCAGATAGCAGATGTTTAAAGTTGGGAGATAAAAGTCTCCAACTTCAACGATTTTTGCAATTCGTTCCAGTCACAGGCAGCAGAGAACTGGAACGAAAGGCGGCCAAAAGAGGTGTTGGCTTTAGGGATGATCAGTGAGATACACCTGCTGGAGCGCATGCTATGGGTGGGTGTTGCCATCGTGACCAGTGAACTGAGATACCTAGCATGGACTTGTACATGACCTGAAGCCAGTGGGTCTGGCGACGAATATGTAGCGAAGGCCAGCCGACTAGAGCATACAGATCGCAGTGGTGGGTGGTATAAGGTGCTTTAGTAACAAAGCGGATGGCACTGTGATAAACTGCATCCAGTTTGCTGAGTAGAGTATTGGAAGCCATTTTGTAGATGACATCACCGAAGTCGAGGATCGGTAGGATAGTCAGTTTTACTAGGGTAAGTTTGGCGGCGTGAGTGAAGGAGGCTTTGTTGCGGAATAGAAAGACGATTCTAGATTTGATTTTGGATTGGAGATGTTTGATATGAGTCTAGAAGGAGAGTTTGCAGTCTAGCCAGACACCTAGGTACTTATAGATGTCCACATATTCTAGGTCGGAACCATCCAGGGTGGTGATGCTAGTCGGGCTTGCGGGTGCAGGCAGCGAATGGTTGAAAAGCATGCATTTGGTTTTACTTGCGTTTAAGAGCAGTTGGAGGCCACGGAAGCAGTGTTGTATGGCATTGAAGCTTGTTTGGAGGTTAGATAGCACAGTGTCCAAGGAAGGGCCAGAAGTATACAGAATGGTGTCGTCTGCGTAGAGGTGGATCAGGGAATCGCCCGCAGCAAGAGCAACATCATTGATATATACAGAGAAAAGAGTCGGCCCGAGAATTGTACCCTGTGGCACCCCCATAGAGACTGCCAGAGGACCGGACAACATGCCCTCTGATTTGACACACTGAACTCTTTCTGCAAAGTAGTTGGAGAACCAGGCAAGGCAATCATTAGAAAAACCGAGGCTACTGAGTCTGCCGATGAGAATATGGTGATTGACAGAGTCGAAAGCCTTGGCCAGGTCGATGAAGACGGCTGCACAGTACTGTCTTTTATCGATGGCGGTTATGATATTGTTTAGTACCTTTAGCGTGGCTGAAGTGCACCCGTGACTTATATCACCTATAAACTCTGCAAGAAGCCTGCTTTCTCTCTCAATCTCTCTCTTTCTCTCTTCCGGCCTCTCTCTGGTGGCACCCTGCCGGACCTGCATGCCTCCATGTCTTCTAGAAGCCCTGAGAAATCTGATAAGATGCTGATAAGTCCCAGCTCAAACATTCCCCAAACATTGTAATATTATCATTTAGTATTATGAATCTGATATAATAAGCTTAAGTTAGCCAATTATGTTATTTTTGTTGGGAAGGGAAGGGATGGAGGTATAGGCTAGATGGACCCAGGAAGAGTAGCTGCTGCTTTTGCAACAGTTAATGAGAATCCTAATAAAATACCAAATACCAAGATGGATAGAGAGGGGGTTTGGATGTGGCAGGTTGGTGTGAAGTAGGCAGAATACCATGGACATAGTGTGGATTTTGTAGATAGAAAATGGAGTGGAATTATGTATATTAGGTCAGAGATGAGCAGGTTGATTGTACTGTAATGCCATGACATATAATGCACTTGTCTACTTCTCTTGTCTGGCAGCTTGTTTCATGGGATAAAACAATGAGAAAGACTGCCCGGCTCATAGAGACCTTTTCATTATATAACAATGAGAAAGACTGCCCAGCTCATAGAGACTGTTTCAAAGGGAACTAGTGTGATAAATCATAGGGCAGAAATGTCTGCCATGCTGAACTCTGAAGTTGATAAGCTCATTATTTATTTCCCATAGCCTTGGGAAACCGATGACATTTGAATACCCTGAACGTGACCCAGAATTTCCTTTAAAGGAAAAGCAGGGTCATCATCTACAGTGGCCTACAATAGCAGTAACCCAACCCCCAAAGTTTAGCGAAGTCTTGTACTGTGGCTACTATCCAAAGATGATTCTAAACCTGAAATTTGACTGCAGAAATACTCAGATATTCTAAAGAATACCTTTTCATTAATAGATTAGGCTACAGGCCTTCAGGCTATGTTTTTGCGAGCCAACACCTGCCATTGGTTAATGAGAACATTACCCCTAGGAGGTTAGACCTAAAACATGCATGTCAGTGAAAGTATGACAAGAATGTAACCACAAAGGCTGAAGAATAAGAGGGAAAAAACTCCAACAAGAGCATGTAGTCAGCTGCTACATGCACTTTGAATTGAATAAGATGGATGAAATGTACTTAAACCTAAAATCCTTGCAAAACTTAATTTCAAACATGACTCGCCCGTTCTGTTGCCTAGACCTGGTTCTACTCTGACCAGTATTCATCGGCCACTTCATGGCGGTTGCCTGGGCTTGGATGTTGGACGAGACACACTTTGGACCATATCTTGTGGATGCAGTAATGTAATTTCAGATGAACAACATCTGGAGTGTGGTCTGGGTGTCTGCAGAGTGTTCTGGAGGCTTGCCAGTGGACCCTGTTCTGTTCAGCTCTGGTCTGCTCTGCTCTGCTGTGTTCATCCAACGGTGACAATGGGGCTCTATATTGACATTCTAACTGAAGGGAACAGCCATCTGTACCGTGGCCGTGAGCTCTGGAACTCTCTGCAACTCTGGAAATGTGTAGGCATGGTTTTCTCCAAAGAACGTAAGAGTAGCGCTGCACCATCTTGTGGACTTGCTTTTTTAAAAACGTCACACTACATGCTACTGATAAAGCCTATATGTTTCTGATAGGAGAATGATAGGACACTACTGACACTACACGCATACTGAACAGATAATGAATACACATTGGTCCCTGATCAAATTAGCAAACGTGCAACCCCCCTCCCCCGCACAACAGGAAGGTCTAGTTAGTTTCCAGATGTGAAGGTGTGTAGTACGAGCTCCAGGTTGTTTTCATTGAGACTAGGTGTACCAGGTGCTGACACTGAAACAGACAAAACATAATTTGTGTTTCATGAAACCAACACATGGCTTAGATGTCAGATAATTACTGAACTTCTTTAAATATATTCAATCAATATCTGTTAGAGCGGGGCCAAAGAGAACCCATCCAACGAAAACCACTAGCTTCATTGTTCGGTAGGACTAAGACCATAGGAATTCCTCACAAAAGCAATCATAGCTCAGGACATACTTGATCATTTGACTAAATTGTTGCTTGGAATATAATATGCAAGGGTTGTACATAGCTTAAATATTTAAGTAGACTTTAACTTGAGAAATGTATCTCATATGTTTTAGGTCCCTTGTCCTTTTCTCTGTCAACCCCAGAGGTCATATGATGTCGAGTTGTTTCACATAATATTTTGTGGATTAAACATACATTTATTACCTCCACCTTTTATGGACAATAATACTAAGCTTTTAACTGGTCTGTCCGTTGTTATGATTATGTCTGGGGTCTGAGAAGTGTTCATCCTTTTACTGCGATGACCTGTACATTTATTAATTCACACTGAATGTATAAAAGCATGTTTAACTGTATTCGTCGAGTACAACATTAAACTGTATAAAAAAACTAAAATAATATCTACAGTAATATATCACATTATTCCTCTCGAAGCTTCATACACACCCTGTTAGAGTTCTTTTGGAGGTCTAGATCTGTAATAGATTGTTCACAGGTTTGCGTGTGTCAAAATTTGACTGCAATTACTCATTTGTTAGCTTAATTACTCTGCTAATGTCCATGTGAGCCTGATTGTGCTTACGTGGACATTAGCAGCCAACACAGGAAGATAAGCCAGATGTGCTTCACTGAGTTGGGGTCATTTTAAGGTGCAGTTATGACCTATGCTGTAACTCCGTTGGTCTCTAAAATGCATCATACCGGTTGTATTTCTGTATATTGAACGTTATAGATCTTGAAAACTTGATTACTGACATGCAAAACATGTTGGGTATATATCAACAACTGACTAATGAAAAAAATACTAAAAGATTTTTGGGTGTAATTTTCCTTTAATATATAGTGTTTTTATTATTGTTTTAATGCTTTAACCTATAGTATATTGTGTGCATCTAGTTAGATAATCTTGTAACTTATCCATGCTGTACATCAGGCACTATCAGAGAGTTTGCAGGTTCTCGGGCAATTATAGCAATGTCTTTAACTTTCTCTGTATGTTTGGTTTGGACATGTCTAGTCTAATACAGTCATTATTATAATAATTAGACTTAGAGTAGCAATATGTAACTTTTTTGAGGACCCTACCAAATTCCCATAGAAATGTGGGTTATAGATCTATCATTCTACTTGAAAGCTACATGTAGGTCTAAGACCTGGTAGAATTGTACAATGTGCTTTATTTCTATGCTTCCCGATCTTATGTTTTGTTTTTGCGTATTTTCTCTTTCAGTTTTGTACACCAGTTTCAAACAGCTGAAACAACAATATTTTGGGTGTTTTTGTTATTATTTTCATCAGGCCAGGGTGTGACATGGGTTATTCATGTGATGTATTTTGTCTTGGGGTTTTTGTAGGTTTTGGGATTGTGGTATAGTAGAGTTGTCTAGGTAAGTCTATGGTTGCCTAGAGTGGTTCTCATTCAGAGGCAGGTGTTTATCGTTGTCTCTGATTGGGAACCATATTTAGGCAGCCATATTCTTTGAGTGTTTCGTGGGTGATTGTTCCTGTCTCTGTTTGCACCAGATAGGGCTGTTTAGGTTTTTCACGTTACGTTTAGTGTTTTTGTATTGTTCGTTATATTCTTTATTAGAGATGTATCGAGATAACCACGCTGCATTTTGGTCCTCCTCTCTTTCCACACAAGAAAACCTTAAAAGAATCACACACCACAAACGGACCAAGCGGCGTGGTGACAGGCAGTGGCAGCAGGAGCAACGAAGTCTGGATTATACGATTTGGGAGGAAATAGACAGGTGGGCGGTCGACCCAGGGAGAGTGCCGGAGCCCGCCTGGGATTCGCTGGAGCAGTAAGGAGAGGGTTATAGGAGAACGGAGTTGGAGAGACGAGCACGGCGGCGTGGATGGAAGCCCGTGAGTCAGCCCCAAAAGTTTATTGGGGGGGGCACAGGGAGAGTGTGGCAGAGTCAGTAGTCAGACCTGAGCCAACTCCCCCTGTTTATCATAAGGAGCCAAGGAGGAAACCAGAGCCGGTGTTGGAGGTGAGCGAAGCAGAGACTGAAGGAGTTAATGGGGAAATTGGAGGAGAGAGTTATGAGGGAGTTGCTCTGTTGGTGCATGAGGCATGGAATTCGCCCGACGGAGCGTGTCAGGGATTTGATGGCACCTGGGTCAGCTCTCCATACTCGTCCTGAGGTGCGTGCTAGTCGGCTGGTGAAGATGGTGCCAGCCTCACGCACCAGGCCGCCTGTGCACCTCCCTAGCCTTGCATGTCCTGTGCCAGCTCAGCGCTACAGTGGGCCTAGCAGTGCTAACCGTGACGGGCGTGGTACTGGTCAGGCACTGTGTTATGCGGTGGAACGCACGGTGTCCCCAGTACGCGTGCTTAGCCCGGTATGCTACATCTCAGCTCCTCACATCTGCTGGGCTAGGGTGAAGATCCAGCCAGGGCGGTTGGTGCCAGGCCTGCTCTCAAGATCTCCAGTACGCCTTCCCGGTTCGGTCCATCCAGTGCCACCTCCACACACCAGCCCTCCGGTGGCAGCTCCCCGCACCAGGCTTCCTGTGCGTGTCCTCGGCCCAGTACCACCAGTGCCAGCACCACGCATCTGGCCTACAGTGCGCCTCACCTGTCCAGCGCTGCCAGAGTCTTCCTCCTCTCCAGCGCTGCCGGAGTCTCCCTCCTGTTCATCGCTGCCGGAGCCTTCCTCCTCTCCAGCGCTGCCGGAGTCTCCCGCCTGTTCAGCGCTGCCGGAATCTCCCGCCTGTTCAGCGCTGCCGGAGTCTCCCGCCTGTTCAGCGCTGCCGGAGTCTCCCGCCTGTTCAGCGCTGCCAGTCTGTAAGGAGCTGCCAGAGCTGCCAGTCTGCAAGGAGCTGCCAGTCTGCAAGGAGCTGCCAGTCTGCAAGGAGCTGCAAGGAGCTGCAAGGAGCTGCCGGTCTGCATGGAGCTGCCAGAGCTGTCGGTCGGCATGGAGCAGCCAGAGCCGCCGGTCAGCATGGAGCAGCCAGAGCCGCCGGTCTGCCAGGATCCGCCAGTCTGCCAGGATCCGCCAGTCTGCCAGGATCCACCAGTCTGCCAGGATCCGCCAGTCTGCCAGGATCTGTCAGATCCGACAGTCAGCCAGGATCTGTCAGATCTGTCAGATCCACCAGTCAGCCCTGTCACGCCCTGGTCTTAGTATTTTGTGTTTTCGTTATTATTTTGGTCATGCCAGGGTGTGACATGGGTTATTTATGTGGTGTATTTTGTCTTGGGGTTTTTGTAGGTTATGGGATGGTGGTATAGTAGAGTTGTCTAGGTAAGTCTATGGTTGCCTAGAGTGGTTCTCAATCAGAGGCAGGTGTTTATCGTTGTCTCTGATTGGGAACCATATTTAGGCAGCCATATTTTTTGAGTGTTTCGTGGGTGATTGTTCCTGTCTCTGTGTTTGTTTGCACCAGATAGGGCTGTTTAGGTTTTTCACGTTACATTTAGTGTTTTTGTATTGTTCGTTATATACTTAAATATGTATTGCGATAACCACGCTGCATTTTGGTCCTCCTCTCTTTCACCGGAAGAAAACCTTAACATTGGGTTATGGAAAATCTATTTTCCAGCCGTTTAGATGGTACGAAGATTCTCTACACTATACTAGCTTATTTGGATCATACATTAAAATTAGGCAAACTATTAGAGTTTTAGCAACTAGGAAATTGCGGAGCCATTTCTGCAACTTTAATCATGCTGTCTTTTTCTGATCGTGTTAAATGTTCAAAATGACATTGTCTTATGTTGCAGGACTATTACAGATTACAAAGGGAAAGCACAGCCGTGAGCTGCCCAGTGACACGAGCCTACCAGATGAGCTAAATCACTTCTATGCTCGCTTCGAGGCAAGCAACACAGAGGCATGCATGAGAGTATCAGCTGTTCAGGACGACTGCATGATCATTCTCTCCATAGCCGACATGAGAAAGACCTTTAAACAGGTCGACATTCACAAGGCTGAGGGGCCAGAAGGATTACCAGGACGTCTGCTCCGGGCATGTGCTGACCAACTGGCAGGTGTCTTCACTGACATTTTCAACATGTCCCTGATTGAGTCTGTAATACCAACATGTTTCAAGCAGACCACTATAGTCCCTGTGCCCAAGAATACAAAAGCAACCTGCCTAAATGACTACAGACCCGTAACACTCACGCCCGTAGACATGAAGTGTTTTGAAAGGCTGGTAAGGGCTCACATCAACACCATTATCCCAGAAACCCTAGATCCACTCCACTTTGCATACCGCCCAAACAGATCCACAGATGATGCAATCTCTATTGCACTTCACACTGCCCTATCCCATCTGGACAAGAGGAATACCTATGTGAGAATGCTGTTCACTGACTACAGCTCAGCGTTCAACACCATAGTACCCTCAAGCTCATCACTAAGGATCCTGGGACTAAACACCTCCCTCTGCAACTGGATCCTGGACTTCCGGACGGGCCACCCCCAGGTGGTGAGGGTAGGTAGCAACACATCTGCTATGCTGATCCTCAACACTGGAGCCCCCCATGGTTTCATGCTCAGTACCCCACCTTGAACCTCCTGTTCACCCACGACTGCATGGCCAGGCACGACACCAACACCATCAAGTTTGCAGATGACACAACAGTGGTAGGCCTGATCACCGATAACGACGAGACAGCCTACAGGGAGGAGGTCAGAGACCTGGCCAGGTGGTGCCAGAATAACAACCTATCTCTCAACGTAACCAAGACTAAGGAGATGATTGTGAACTACAGTAAAAGGAGGACCGAGCACGCCCCCATTCTCATCGACGGGGCTGTAGTGGAGCAAGTTGAGAGCATCAAGTTCCTTGGTGTCCACATCAACAACAAACTAGAATGGTCCAAACACACCAAGACAGTCGTGAAGAGGGCACGACAAAGCCTATTCCCCCCTGAGAGAACTAAAAAGATTTGGCATAGGTCCGCAGATCCTCAAAAGATTCTACAGCTGCAACATCGAGAGCATCCTGACTGGTTGCATCACTGCCTGTTACAGCAATTGCTCGGCCTCCGACCACAAGGCACTATAGAGGGTAGTGCGTATGGCCCAGTACATCACTGGGGCTAAGCTGCCTGCCGTCCAAGACCTTTACACCAGGCAGTCTCAGAGGAATGCCCTAAAAATTGTCAAATACCCCAGCCACCCCAGTCATAGACTGTTCTCTCTACTACCGCATGGCAAGTGGTCCCGGAGTGTCAATACAGATAACGAGTGGAGGACAGAGAACTCCTAAAGAAGTTACAGGTCTGTGACAGCCAGAAATCTTGCTTGTTTGTAGGTCACCAAATACTTATTTTCCACCATAATTTGCAAATAAATTCATTAAAAATCCTACAATGCGATTTTCTGGTTTTTTTTTTTCATTTTGTCTGTCATAGATGAAGTGTACCTATGTTGAAAATTACAGGCCTCTCTAATCTTTTTAAGTGGGAGAACTTGCACAATCGGTGGCTGACTAAATACTTTTTTTGCCCCACTGTATGTATAGTCACTTTAACCATATCTACATGTACATACTACCTCAATCAGTCCGACTAACCGGTGCCTGTATGTGGCCTCGCTACTGTTATAGCCTCGCTACTGTATATAGCCTCCCTGTTATTTTTCACTGTCTTTGTACTGTTTTATTTCTTTACATACCTATTGTTCACCTAATACCTTTTTTGCACTGTTGGTTAGAGCCTGTTAGTAAGCATTTCACAGTAATATCTACTACACCTGTTGTATTCGGCGCACGTGACCAATACATTTTGATTTACTGTATAATGTTTCAGCTTTATTTGTTATAGATCATCCATTGAACTTTCATTGTGTTAGCACAAAGACAATGTCACAATACTATTTATCCTCAATTCCACTCTAGGGAAGTGCTCTATATTGTTCCCTTAGTTTTGGGAGCATCTAGATAATAAGAAAAAGCTTGTAACATTAAAATATGAGTTTGTCCAGACTCCAGAGGCATTCAACTTTGGGGAATCTGGGGCTACAGACATTCTGTCTGACCTACTGTGACACCCAATCTGCTGTGCAGTGTTACGGTGCAGAAACACAGAGTATATTGAGGCCTACTTTGTCTGCCTATCATCCTGAGATGCCAGAACATGTATCTTTGAGTTGGGAGGGTGGTGTTGGAATGGTGTAGGGGTGCAGGGGTGTCGATGTGGAAAATCCATCACCATGTATCCGCACGCACGACCCTAGCGAACAGAGAGATCAAAGCCTTTGAATATGCGTTTTAAACCATTCATATGGTTATGGTTTGGGTGCCCTCACAAAACTATAATGTTCATATATAGGAATTACTCAATCATATTTTTAGATACACCGACAAATAAATGCTAAAGAGGGCCTCCCGAGTGGAGCAGTGGTCTAAGGCACTGCATTGCAGTGCTAGCTGTACCACTAGAGATCCAGGTACAAGTCCAGGCTCTGTCGCAGCTGGTTTGCGATCGGGAGACCCATGGGGCGGCCCACAATTGGCCCAGCGTTGTCTGGGTTTTGCCGGCAGGGATGTTCTTGTCCCAGTGCGCACTAGCAACTCCTGTGGCGGGCTGGGCACAATGCACGCTGACATGGTCACCAGGTGTACGGTGTTCCCTCCAACACATTGGTGTGGCTGGCTTCCGGGTTTAGCGGACTGTCAAGAAGCAGTGCAGCTTGGCTGGGTTGTGTTTCGGAGGATGCACGGTTCTCGAACTTCGCCTCTCTCAAGTCCGTACGGGAGTTGGGACAAGACTGTAACTACCAATTGGATACTAGAAAAGGGGTATTTATATATACTGTATATATGAAAATAAATGCCAAAGAAAACAGATGGCGGCCCCAAAAAAGTATTATTATTTTGAACCTGGGCGAATGGAGCTGCTGTTGCTTCTGGACATAGTGTTTGGTAGAGAGCATTTATTAATACGATGGGTGGAATTAGCATTATCTCAAGATGAAGGTGATTCAGAAATCCACAATATCTGGGTTGTTTAACAGCTGATTTGTTTACTTCATATACTTTTGCCTAACAAGTCCAAAATAACTAAATTCATAATCATTAAAAATATCAGTGACATGTTGGAGAAAATGCTGGTTAAGATAAATACATTGACTATGTTTGCACTCATTGCCATAAGTGCTCTGAATAAACTAACTATTTATTAATTCAAAAAGTCAGCTATGCTTGCTGATAAAGCTGATTAAGCCTAAGCTAATTGGCAAATTATAGATTTAATTACCTGATAACATTTTCTGTATTGTTTTTGGCTAGTGAAGATGCAAAGTGGTCTGAAATTGTTAGCTATAAGATATGAATTCACTGCTGTTCCTTGAAAACGAGTGTCATTGCCAAACTACACTACATTAACTTTCAAAAATCATAGTAAACTAAAATACATATATATCTCTGTATTTTCTAAATCGTATGATGACAAATATGTCACTCATCAATTTATTTGAGATTCAGGTCTACTTAACCTCCAGTTGTCCTCCCCAAGGAGGATTTGTCTACAAACAACCTCAGTCTTTCTGGCAAAAACACCAAGCAACTGAGCCCAAAGGTGGAGCACCAGACATCAGCTAAAATAGAGATTTAGACCTGTAAGTTTTTTGGGGAAAAACACTCCATCTTTCCAGAACACATTCTTTACCTCCCAAACAGACTCGTCAGCTGGGGCCATTAGTCTTAAATAATTAAACATTGGAAGAATAGTGTTCTTCAGGATACAGCATGAGGTCAGATGTCCTGGTAATGCTTTGGGTGGTAACTAATGATTTACTGTAACCATGAGAGAAGGGAACTGTACAAGTGTTTTTTTGTTTGGATTGCTGTAACACAGGGTTTTAAATGATTTATTCAGTATGACCGGGTACATTGAGGCAACAAAGAAAACAGATGATTATTCTGTTAGTTACAAAAGATAACACAGTGCCACCGACGCGGCCCACGACCAAGGACTGTGGGCTCTCCTTCTTCATGGCCAACGTGAGTAAAACATTTAAACATGTTAACCCTCGCAAGGCTGCTGGCACAGACAGCATCCCTAGCCGTGTCCTCTGAGCATGCGCAGACCAGCTGGCTGGTGTGTTTACAGGCATATTCAATCTCTCCCTATCCCAGTCTGCTGTCCCTTCAAGATGGCCACCATTGTTCCTGTACCCAAGAAGGCAAAGGTAACTGAACTTAATTACTATCCCCCCGTAGCACTCACCTCTGTCATCATGAAGTGCTTTGAGAGAATAGTCAAGGATCATATCACCTCTACCTTACCTGTCACCCTATACCCACTTCAATTTGCTTACCGCCCCAGTAGACCCACAGAAGATGCAATCAACATCACACTGCACACTGCTCTATCCCATCTGGACAAGAGGAATACCTATGAAAGAATGGTGTTTAATAGCTCAGCATTCAATACCACTGTACCCTCCAAGCTCATCATTAAGCTCGAGGCCCAGTGTCTGAACCCCGCTCTGTGCAACTGGGTCCTGGACTTTCCGACGGGCCACCCACAGGTGGTGAAGGTAGGAAACATCACCCCCCTAAAACAGTAACCCTCAACACTGGGGCCCCACAAGGGTACGTGCTCAGCCCCCTCCTGTACTCCCTGTTCACCCATGACTGCGTGGCCAAGCACGCCTCCAACTCAATCATTAAGTTTGCAGATGACACAACAGTAGTAGGCTTGTTGATTACCAACGATGACGAGACAGCCTACAGGGAGGAGGTGAAGGCTCTGGGAGTGTGGTGCCTGGAAAACAACCTCTCACTCAACGTCAGAAAAACAAAGGAGATGATCATGGACTTCAGGAATTCAGGAAACAGCAGAAGGTGCACCCCCTATCTACATCAACTGCAGTTGTGAAGGTGGAAAGCTTCAAGTTCCTTGGCGTACACATCACTGACCAACTGAAATGGACCACCCACACAGACAGTGTGGTGAAGAAGGCGCAACAGAGCCTTTTCAACCTCAGGAGGCTAAAGAAATCTGGCTTGTCACCTAAAACCCTCACAAACTTCTACAGATGCACAATTGAAAGCATCCCCTTGGGCTGTATCACCGCCTGGTACCAACACTGCACTGCCCACAACCACAAGGCTTTCCAGAGGGTGGTGAAGTCTGTCCAACGCATTACCGGGGGCAAACTACCCACCCTCCAGGACACCTACATCACTAGATATCACAGGAAGGCCAAAAAGATCATCAAGGACATCAACCACCCAGGTCACTGCCTGTATCATTCAGAAGGCAAGGTCAGTACAGGTGCATCAAAGCTGGGACCAAGAGACTGAAAAACAACTTTATCTCAAGGCCATCAGACTGTAAAAAACCTCTACAGGATCGGTGTCCCCCCTGTGGGATGGTTGAGCTAACGTAGGTTAATGTGATTAGCATGAGGTTGTAAGTAACAAGTACATTTCCCAGGACATAGACATATCTGATATGGGCAGAAAGATTAACAAGAATTTAAGCTAACTGCATTGTCCAATTTTCAGTAGCTATTATAGTCCAAGAATACCATGCTATTGTGTGAGGAGAGTGCACAGTTATGAACTTGAAAAGTTATTAATAAACCTTTTGATTGATTTGATGCTTTCAGAAATTCCATTCCGTCAAAAGAAAAAAGGTTATTACGCTGATAAGAACTTGCTTATAAGCAAATAAATGTCTTATCTGATATAGGTTCTCTTCAAGTTATACCCGCTGGCTGACCTGAAAGAACCCCCCTGGACTTGTACACTTCTTTAGATGTCACAGTGACCCAACTCGTTGACCTGGTGTTCTCTATTGTGAAACCTCTATACAATAAAAGTCCAGATGATTCTGCACTCCAAAAAAAATCTGGAAAGAAAACAATTAACGTAAACACGTTTGTTTGTGAATGACCAAAGGCCCCTTCCAACTAGAAAACAGTAGGAGTCCTGAGGCAAGCCTGATTGGAGGGGATCAAAATCAGGGAATCTTGACGTAAATGATGTATGTCGCCACTATGAAGAGTACTGTTTGTCTTGGGCAACAGGGCCTATTTGTATGTGTGCTATAGCCTGTGTGTCAAGTTTATGTCTGAAAGAATCATCAGTGTTGGCCCCGACTCCTGCCAGAGAAAGAAACCCCATTTGACCCCCCTTCTCACCTCAAAATCCAAATATGTGTCCCGGGACACAAATGAAGGATGAACAATGACAGCCTTGTCAGCGGTGAGATGTTTGGAAAGTAATGGGCTGCACTTCCTATGCTGAACTGAAACTGTTCACAGGTGTTTGGAGAGGAAGTGACCCGTGAGTCACCTGCCAGTGATCTATCTCCAACACAAACCTCCAACCGACACAACAGATCTGAAACTGATGATTTGAGTTCTGGTTATCCTCTAGATTAGAATTTAGATTCTCCCACTTGTAGGAAGAATATGTTAACCCACAGTGGACCCTGGAAATGGGACTCTTATTGGGTAATCATTTGGGTAATCTGGTGCAGTGCTGAGCTAGACAGCATCATGGTTTAGTAGCACTGGTTTAGTGAGATGGCACAGAGCTCTAACCTGACAGTCATGGCTGACTGAAAAGTGAGATATTTCAACCCAAGTTTTGGATGGAAAGTCCAAGCAAATAGGAAGTTCGGTTCCGCTTTTACTTTATGAGCTGGCTCACTAAATACGTTTTTCCTTTGTATTGCGGGTGACTTTAAAGCCATAGCACTGTAAAGCAAATGTTTACCATTAAGTTCTGATTGGAATGGAGAGGGCTCCGCCACACTTCATTAAAATAAACGTGTGCAATAGTGCTAGGGTGTACACTGAGATTGTATTACAGCAATGCAGGTATTACCTGTAAGAGAAAGGGAGGCAGCACAGTGAATCATTTCTCTCCTAATGCCTGTACAATATGCTGACTTTGGAAACTCTCATAAAAGAGGAATTCTGGCCATGAGCAGAATGCTCTCTGAGATCCAGGGGCAGCACGGGGAGTAGGTGATGTCTACCCAGCAGCTTCCATAGAGACCCCATAGGTAGGGTCTGTCGTCAAAACGTCATCGGAATGCCTCTCAAGCTGATTAATAGCTCAGAGGTCTGTCCTTATCCTGGCAGGGTAACTCAGGACAGTAGATTGTCAAACTATGTCAAGGTTGTGAATCGGAATGGGCTGCTTCAAGCTCCATTGCTCAGTTGGAAATGTAACTGTATGTGTGTGTTTAAACGTTTATCCTGCTGACCAAGCTGGCCTAGCTGAACAACAGTCTGATGTTTGTTAGAAGGCATTTCTCCGACAGCCATCTCTCTCTCAGTGACGCTGGCAGTGTTCTCACTGCCCTGCTAGAACCGCTCTTCACACGTGGGCTGTTGGGCAGGCTGAATTGCTATTTCTAGCCTCTTCAGATTATCTGCTGCCTCTGTTATGTTTCTGCCTTGATATTTGGTGAAAGTTTGTTACTGAATTGAAGTCTACTTTATTTTTCTTTTAAACTCTTTGATAGTTGTTCCCTCTGTCTGGAAGGATTTAGGGTCATCGGAACACCACTGAACCTGTGGAAAAAACCCTTAAGATATTGTGTTGCTGAAAACCCTCTACTCTATTACTAAGAGGAATAGTCATGGAAAACAGGTAATTACCCAAGATTTGTTCACTGGTTTACTCTCCCTCTCTTTCTCTTCCCCAGTCTCTCTCTTACTCTCTCTCCCTGTCTCTCTCCCCCTCTGTCTCTCTCACTGTGTACTTTAAAAGATAAGTCCTCTCTGAATCCATGCAAATGTCTGGCAGACAGTGCAATTCCTTTTGGATGAGGGGGGTGGGAAGGAGGGGGGTGTCTCCTTCTGCCTCTCTCTCTCCGTCCCTCTCTCTTTCTTTTCTCTCCCCCCTTCTCTCTCTCTCTCTCTCTCTCTCTCTCTCTCTCTCTCTCTGGCAGCAGAGCCTGCACTGTTGGCAGGAGTGACCAGAATAAAAACAGCAACACCAGACATAGGGGAGGGAAAAAAGCGAAGTGATCCATTGAACCAAAAGTCTTTGCCCTCTCTTAATTACGTAGTGGCCCATATCTTTTCTCTTTTTTTTCCACTTTAAAAAAAAAAAAAAATCTTTCTTCTGTACTTGAAGACCTCTGGTTATTGGTAATTAGCTTGAGGAGAATAAAACCAGCCGATTGTGAGAGGGTGGTGCATTGTGGAGCGAGATGGCTAACAGAATGGTTCCATCACTCCTTCATGGTCTCTTCTACCTATCTCTGATTCAGCCCTCTCTTCAAGGAGGTAGGTGTGTGCCTAGGTGAACTCAGCCATGACCTCTGCTACCTAGATAGCAGGCTTAGTTTAGAACAGGTGCAGGTCTGTCTCTGTGTTTCTCTTTACGCTTCTCAGTTGTTACACAGAGGACTTTAACCACTCCAACCTCTTTGTTGTGTGTGCAGTTCTGCCTATTTCATCAAGTGTATGGTATATTTGTCATGCATGCATTGATATCCACTGACCCAGTCTTGTCTTGTTTATTTTGTCTGCAAACCCTGCTAAAGAGGACCTGTCTAGAAAGCAATTCAGATAACTTATTTCTGTGCAAGATTCACGCAAAACCTTTTCTCCGTAAAAAAATGTTTTCTCTCAAATACCCTCAAAATGTTTGCATCTAAAATATAAACCATACTTCGAACTGAATATTTATTTTGAAAGTAGCACTTATGACTATTCAGTCATGTTGATTCTATCTGACTCTCTGTACAAGTGTCAAAGATTTTAAAAGCCCCAACTTTCCATTGCACTTGAAGTTCAAGATAACAAAATTCTGTTCCATTGCATTGCAGATCTACCACTCACTGTCTCGATTATAATTAAAACACACAATGGTAATCTGCTCCATATGTGCATGTGCTTTGTGTTCTTGTAGTTGTGGCTAATATTGTCCAGGTTTTGGACCAGATACAGTATTTATGCCTGCAGGGTTAGAGTTGTTGTTGTGGTATTTTTAGAGAGGATTGTCTTTCTAAAGGCAGATTCAGTGTCAAAATACTGTACTTTATGCAGTCTGGCTCATTTCTTTATTAGGTACCATATTTGTATTTTAAGAATTGTAAAGGATTTATATTGAGGATATGAAAGGTAGTCTTTGTGAAAATCTGTGTCACACATGATAATATTGATCCAACAATTGGATCTCCAGCAATATTTTCAACTTGATTTTATATGTTGACTCAAACAACAACATAATAGCTTAAATTTAAAAGTGAAATGAAATGATTGTGGTGGTTATAAAACCTAAACAAACACATTTTATTAGGACCTCTAAAATTGTTTCTTGAATTTATACAATTTCAGATAAAGCTGGAGGAACTGTCCAGCAATTGGCTTATGTTGGAAGTGTTCACTAGGAAGAGTGAACAATAAAATATATACAGTATATCCTAAACACAGTAATACAGAGATATGAGTGACCTGGCTTAGCGCAAATTGACATACAGTATGTTTGGTTTCTAGAGAGGACTGTTTCCAACAGGATTCAGTGTTTTTGAGTGTGAATGAAATCAGGTCCGTATTCATTACGCCGATTCTGTAGCAAAACATTTATTAAACGGAAGCAAACGGAGCAAAATGGGAAGGGACCTACCTGAATTTGTCCAATAGAAACTCTCGTTTTTCTCTGTTTGCTTCCATTTGGTTCTTAAACAGTAAACTGTTTCTGTAATGAATACGCCCCTGGCTTCAGGCACCGGAGGGGAGTTCTGTGTAGCTATACTGTAATGAAAAGCCGAATCCCATACAGTACTACAGCATGTTAGTGTGCAATGCATAACTCCATCTGGTCCCTCTTTCCCGTCAGCTACGTCATGTAGAATTACCAATAATGAATTCCCATGTGAACGGCAGTGTGGATCTGAGCGTGTGTGTGTGTGTGTGTGTGTGTGTCTGTGTGTGTGTGTTGTGTGTCTGTGTCTGTGTGTGTGTGTCTGTGTCTGTGTCTGTGTGTGTGTGAGATTCCTCTGTTCCACAGTATGTGGTCTGAGGTATTAATTTCTAACCAAGTTTGGGGCGGACAACAGCTTATCGTTTTGTACAGAGAGAGAGGGAGAGAGAGAGAAATGGTCAGTGATTGCTCGGAGCTGCATATGTCGTTCACTCTTTCCTTCAAGCTGCAAGGAATTTCCACTTTCTCCTCTTTCCCTCCCTCCCTACTTTGATATTGTTCTTGTTTTGTTTATGCGAGCAGCCAGAGTTGTTTAGTCCCTCCAATTGGAAAGCATGTTGAAGAAAGCAAAATAATTATTTGATAGGATGTTCTCTGTGATTCTTAATGTAAACATTTAGGGCAGTAGTGTATCTGTACAGGCACTGCAGACTGCAGTCTGATCTCTTCAAGCCAAGCCAGATCTTTTCAAAATGTATTTATTTGCCCAAAAAGAATGCATGTATTTTCTGTTCCTCATCTGTTAGTATCTGAGTCTGAGCTATCATTCTCTCTAACGGTGTCAGATAGAGTTATAGATGGTGGAGCTGCTACAGTCCATTGTAAACCCCTGACTGGAATATTTTGCCCTTATATAGTCTTATATTTAACTGTATCTTAAATCGGTGGCCGGATCTGCGAAGTTGATGAGTGTGATGGATGGAGGAGTAAATGGTCAAATTTAACTGAGGCGATTCATCATAAAATGTACACACAGTAATGCATTAGCAATGTGACATGTCAGACACCTGTTATAACCACCTTATGATAAATTAATCTAATTTTGACATGACATACGCGTTTATGATGCTTGATCCTTTTCCAAGCTGTCTCCTCTTTATTAGACTTTATTGGATGGCACGTTAACTTACAGGTCAATAGAAGCCCCATTCACCTGTTAAGCAACTGTGATATTTGAATGTATGTGAAAACTGCCCAGAGCCTGTGGATCTGAGGACTGTGGATCTCTTAGGTAATATATTTGCTAATCTAATATTGTGTTTTCCGTTTTTGCCGTCACAGCAGTTTCCTTCCAACTCTTCTTTGCACTGACCTAAACTGGTGAGCCAATTGCCTCGTCTGAAACAAACAGAGCTCAGTTCAGCTTTTGAGAGCAGCAGCTCAGCTCAGGGAGAATTTACAGCATACGGACGGAGGGGCCAACGAATATCAATATTGGCTTAGGAGCCAAACGTTGATCTTCAGTGAACGTAAAATCCATCCCTATCAAACCTGTTCTGAGGTGCTGAAACCAGCTCCAGCTGTCTCCGGCTGTGACCAGAAAGTTAAGAAACCCTCTAGCTCGTTCCAAGTAAGTGTCAATTATCTGAAAGTAATGCAAACCCCATTAACACCCAATCGCCTTTTTAAGAGGGTTTTCCCCCGAATAAACCCTTTGCTTGCTCATACTTTGGACAGTAATCATGAGAATGGGATTGAGGAGCATTTTTTTTGCGAGTGTGAATGAGTTATGACGCATGAGGGAACGTCAGGGAAGGAGTTGGGTAATAAATATGCAGCTTGTCAGTTGTGATATGACTCTGTCTGGTGTCCCTGAGCATGTACTGTGGCAGACTGCTGAAATGTGTCATCAGTTCCTCTGTCCTATTTATTTTTTTATTGAACCTTTATTTAAACTAGGCAAGTCAGTTATAAACACATTCTTATTTTACAATGACGGCCAAACCCTCCCCTAACCCGGACGACACTGGGCCAAACCCTCCCCTAACCCGGACGACACTGGGCCAAACCCTCCCCTAACCCGGACGACACTGGGCCAAACCCTCCCCTAACCCGGACGACACTGGGCCAAACCCTCCCCTAACCCGGACGACACTGGGCCAAACCCTCCCCTAACCCGGACGACACTGGGCCAAACCCTCCCTAACCCGGACGACACTGGGCCAAACCCTCCCCTAACCCGGACGACACTGGGCCAAACCCTCCCCTAACCCGGACGACACTGGGCCAAACCCTCCCCTAACCCGGACGACACTGGGCCAATTGTGCATCTCCCGATGGGTCTCCCGATCACGGCCGGTTGTGATACAGCCCAGGATCAAACCAGGGTCTGTTGTGACACCTCTAGCACTGAGATTAAGTGCCTTAGACCGCTGCGCCACTCGGGAGCCCTCAATATTTTTTTTTACAATTCCTACAAACACCATCTTTCAGATGGATAGGATAGAGTGAGAATGGGATGTTATAAATCTGAGAAGAGACAGATGGAGTTAAGTGGCCTCTTCCTCAAAGACACAGTCCCAAATGGAACCCTATTTCCTATATAATGCACTACTTTTGACTAGAGCCCTGTGTGCCCTGGTCAAAAGTATTAATTGTATTATTTTGGTAACTGCCCAGTGAACAAGCACCAAACCACTATAAACATATTGGAGTTCCGTGTCGATGACTGATGTACACAACGCCAGAAGAGGGTATTACACTATAAAGGGCATAGTCTGACTAAATGTAATGCGGAGACTACAGTTCAATCAAGATCTCTCTGTAAAACTGTCTGATCTGAGCACTTTTCGTTTGACCTAAATTGGCTAATTACCTTTTCATTAATGGTCATTCGTGTGGTATCCACACCCATCCGATGTTTACCCTGAAGTATCTGGATAGTATGAGACTTGTGAAGGAAAGACCAAACATTCTGTCAGCTTCCAATGCTACTGCCAATCCCTCTGGGATTAATAACTATTCTGGCATTCAACAAATTCTTCTCTCAACCGTCCATCTCTTTTCTGTACTTAGTCACATAAAGTAATGTAATCAGAGTTTGTTCACTCTTTTACATGCTACATATCAAGTGTATCAGATATCAATGTTTCAGTTCACACCTCAGTGTACTCTGTCACTTTAGTCCAGACAATTCAAGTCAATTACGGGTTTCAAAAACAGTGTCAGAGTCATTAGTTTCTGTTTTATGACCAACACTGTTAATGACACAACCCTGACAAGCATGCAGATGCCGGCAGAGGATAAAGAATAACAAAAGTTCCACCAACTCTGTTAATTTCCTTCCAGCCAGTCTCATAAGAATTAAGTCTGTGAGTTTTTCCTCTGCATGCAGTGCTGCCTGGAAGCCCTGGAAGTCAGTTTGCCTCTTTTGGCGTCAAAGCTCAGGCTTTCAGGACTTCAGAGGATTCTAATCCGTTAGTTCTCTCCTTCAGTGAAACTCTCCTGGCCGCACTTGAAGGTGAATGAAATCATGGCAGATTGAATGGCACACCTCGCCTGTCGGTTGGGCAGACTGGTGATGAATTGCCCTAGCTTGCTGTGTTGTGTTGCCCATGCTTCACTGCTGGTTTGGTTGGTAGAATCCCAATCTGATTATCTCGACTCTGATCTTCTCTGTTGAGCTTTGCAGTAGCTCTCTAGTTATTTATTGGAGACGTGTGTTTGTGAGGGAAGCACCTTTCTGGACTTAATCCCTTTGTATGAGGTGGGCTGCCAGGGAGGGATAACAGGACTAAAGTGACACCCTGGCGTCTTGTGGCTCGTTGTCAGAGGGGCTACTGTTCAGTGCCACAGGGCATCCACTTAGGGGAAGACTTAAACATAATGTGATATGATCACATCTTCTTCAAAACAGAATCCACTCAAAACTATTTAAAGAAAGAAAAAATAGACATTTTAGACTTCATTTTGGTCTCTTTAGAGGAAGGGATATACATTTGGTCTTGAGTAAGGATGCTAAGGGAGGGTATATTACTTGTAACTTGCTAAGTTTACCAGTAAACTACCAGAAATGTTGTAACTTTCAAGGATTTTATGTAATTTGTCACAAGTCACCTAGTGGCCTTTTTGGGTACTTCTGATTATCACAGGTGCCTGTAATTATCTCTGTCCCACTGTGTAAAATATATAAAATAATACAATATGATTTTAAAATAAAAAAATAGAATAACAAAGCTGTAAAACATTCTAAATATAAACCATCAATTTAGTGAATACCATTGGTGTTTAATATAAGGATTTCAGCATAAATATCATTTTTTATTTTAATATTAATACACTTTTAATTATTTTACTATGTCAATATGTCTTTGTTGTTAATGTTTTGGCACCAAACTGGTGGCAGTTGTGAAAAAAAGTAAATAGTTGGAAGAGTTGCAGAGTTAATTGAAAATAATGCCATTGTTGAGTAGTTGCATTTTTCATTCATTAGGCTAAGTGGTACCACTCATGGACAATATGGACACAAATATAAACAAATTAATAATATATATGAATATATATTTTTTAAGTTATTCAAGTATAAATTACCAATGTTACAATAGATTGC
The DNA here is from genome assembly GCF_023373465.1 of Oncorhynchus keta. Lineage (NCBI taxonomy): Eukaryota > Metazoa > Chordata > Actinopteri > Salmoniformes > Salmonidae > Oncorhynchus > Oncorhynchus keta. The sequence goes on from NC_068421.1 coordinate 30,206,031, forward strand.
CATAGATTATACAGTACCAGACAAAAGTGATTGGGTAATTGTGGAGGCCAGGTCATCTGATGCAGCACTCCATCACTCTCCTTGGTCTAATAGCCCTTACACAGCCTGGAAGTGCCTTGGGTCACTGTCCTGTTGAAAAACAAATGATAGTCCCACTAAGCCCAAACCAGATGGGATGGTGTATCGCTACAGAATGCTGTGGTAGCCATGCTATTAAAGTGTGCCTTGAATTCCAAATAAATCACAGACAGTGTCACCAGCAAAGCACCCCCATACCATTACACCTCCTTCTCCATGCTTCACGGTGGGAAATACACATGCCGAGATCATCCGTTCACCCACACCGCATTTCACAAAGACATGGGGGTTGGAACCAAAAATATCAAATTTGGACTCCAGACCAAAGGACAAATGTCCACCAGTCTAATGTCCATTGCTTGTGTTTATTGGCCCAAACACGTCTCTTTTTCTTATTGGTGTACTTTAGTAGGCTTTTCTTTCCAGCAATTTGACCATGAAGGCCTGACTCACACAGTCTCCTCTGAACAGTTGATGTTGAGATGTGTCTGTTACTGGAACTCTGTGAAGAATTTATTTGGGCTGCAATTTCTGAGGCTGGTAACTCTAATGAACTTATCCTCTGCAGCAGAGGTAACTCTGTAACGATGTGCACTGAGAGTCGGGAAGCAAGTTCAGGAAGTGAGTGTTTTAATAAATAAACGCAACATAAAACAAAACAAGAACAGCGCACAGACTTAACACTGGAACATAAACAATAACGCCTGGGGATGGAACCAAAGGGAGTGACGTATATAGGGAAGGTATTTAGAGAGGTGATGGAGTCCAGGTGAGTCTGATGATGCGCAGGTGCACGTAATGATGGTAACAGGTGTGCGCCATAACGAGCAGCCTGGTGCCCTAGAGGCCGGAGAGGGAGCACACGTGACACTCTGGGTCTTCCTTTCCAGTGGTGGAACTCATGAGAGCCAGTTTCGTCATAGCGCTTGATGGTTTTTGCAACTGCACTTGAATAAACTTTCAAAGTTCTTGACATTTTCCAGATTGACTGACCTTCATGTCTTAAAGTAATGATGGACTGTCATTTCTCTTTGCTTATTTGAGCAGTTCTTGCCGTAATATGGACTTGGTCTTTTACCAAATAGGGCTATCTTCTGTATACCACCTCTACAACTGATTGGCTCAAACGCATAAAAAATATACTTTTAATTTATATGTATTCCAGGTGACTACCTCATGAAGCTGGTTGAGAGAATGCCAAGAGTGTGCAAAGCTGTCATCAAGGAAAATGGTGGCTACTTTGAAGAATCTAAAAAATAAAATATATTTTGATTTGTTTAACACTTTTGCTTACTACATGATTCCATATTTGTTATTTCATAGTTTTGATTTCTTCACTATTATTCTACAATGTAGAAAATAGTAAAAATAAAGAAAAACCCTGGAATGAGTAGGTGTGTCCAAACTGTATGTTAATTACCAAAATGATTGAATGTTCCGGTACCTTTGCTAGATTACCGGTAGCTTTGCAACCCTAGTCTTGAGTTACACTCTGAGAACCAGGCCGTGCCTTCATTGTTGCTCCGTGACCCCTTTCAGAGCCAGAGTGAGCAGGGGCTCCTGGGTCGCTGGCAGGAGCCCCCTGAGGCCGCTATTGGAGATAAGACTCTCATTCTGCCGTGTTTATTCATTCCTCTCACACACTCACTGGCAGGACTGTTAACATCTCTGACATTCTATCCGTTTTTGGCAGTTTTATATTAAAACATGCTCTCTCACTGCTGCACTCTCTCTCTCTCTCCTGGAGCCATTTTAGAACAGGATAGCATGGCTGGGAAATCGCTTATCCAAACATCTGAAGCGCTTACAGAACATGTAGTATGGAGTCATTACTGACACACTGGTTATAGATTTTGAGCATGACAATTTTTGCCAGTACAAGTGTTGTAGAAACCAAACCAGACCAGATTTGGGATTGAAGAGTTGGTTTAATAGACGCGTATTTCAAAAGGAGAGCACTGGAAATGTCCAGGGTGTACCGTAGCTCCATGACTGTTCTGCAGACAACACACACTTTTATTATGTGAGTCTATGTAACACAGATAGGCTGTTTAATGCAACCCATTTACAAATGCACGTCTGACGTAATAGGATTTGTGCTTTAACATGCTTACAACTCTAATGCCACAGGTTGATCGTAAAGACTTGACATGAAATCCTCGAAAAAAAACACTAGAGCACAACATTACACAGCACTGCCCTAATCACCATAAGCCCTTACCATGGTGAGGGAACAAGTATTGTTTCGTGGTTTGTTTATGTTCATGGTTTCGGTAGTGGATTAATGTCAACCACACAAGCATCTCCCTAAATATGTTTGGTCTGCGTGCAACTGGTGCCAAATGCTCAACAAAGAAGCATAACTACATAACGTCCTGCCTCTGCCTTACGCTTCAGAAACAGGAGATGTCCCCTGCCCTATGAACCGAAGTCAAGACTTCAACAAGGCCTGCCACCTACATAATACAATAGATAATATTGTTCAAATTACAATACAAAATATATAAAATTGTCTGTGTCTCTTCACAGTCCCCATTTTGCCATAAGGTGTTCTTTTATCCATTTGTTAAAATCTGGTTTTATTGCTAACTTGAGTAAATGGGGTGGCAGAGAGTTCCATGTTGTCATGGCTCTATTTAATACTGTGTGTTCCTCAGCCTCTATTCTGGACCTGGAGACTGTAAAGAGACCTCTGATTGCATCGCTTGTGTTGTACTGATGAGTGTCCAAACTGTGTGCCAACAGCTTCAACAGACTGTTCGGTACCTTCAACACATCAACACCTTGCACAAAGAGCAATAGTGATGCAGTCAATCTTTCCTAAACTTTGAGCCAGGAGAGATTGACATGCATGTTACTGACATTCGCCCTCCGTGTATATCTAAGTGCTGCTCTGTTCTGCACCAACTGCAATTGAACATATTCCCGTCTTTGCTGCACATGACCACACAACTGGATAATAGTCCCAGTGTGACAAAACTAGGGCCTGTAGGATCTGTCTGGTCGACTGAGATGTCAAGAAAGCACAGCAACGCCTTATCATGGAGAGACTTCTTCACATTTTAGCAACCATTGAGTCTCTATGTTTTGACCATGACAGTTTGCAATCTAGGGAACCAGACAGCAGTTTAGTCTCCTTGACTTGCACAATCCCACATTATTCAATAATAGATCTAAATAAGGTTTAGCATCGAGCGAGTGATTTGTCCCAAAAATGATGAAACATCTTCCAGGAACAATAAAATCACAATATGTACATGTTACAGTTCAATTAGAACATTTGGAAAAGGAATAAAACAACAATATGTGCATAACAACTGTCCATTCTAAAACTGGGTGTCAGTTATTTATTTTACTGTGATAGCGAATGTGTATACTGTTGAGTCGTCAGCGTACATAGACAAACAGGCTTTATTCAAGGTCAGTGGAAGGTCATTAGTAAATACAGAAAACAATAATAGCCCAATCCGGCTGCCCTGCGGTACACCACACTCAACTGAATTTGAATTAGGCTTTCTTTAATGAAAATCCTCTGTGTTCTATTAGATAGGTAACTCTCCATGATAAGGCAGAGGATGCACATCCATAACACCTCTGCAATAGGTTATGATCAATTATATCAAAAGCTCCACTGAAGTCTAACAAAACAGCTTCTTCTTACTATCAAATAGAATAATTGCAAAGCTGCAAACCACATCCATATTGCACTCCAAGCAGGCTAAAGGAAATTCTCAAAGTATTTGAAAGACCTCGAATACCATTTGAACCCAGGTATACTGGCCTCAAACTGTGAGCTGTGAGGGAGGCGGTCGGTTGTTTGGTCTCGCTGGGCCAACACTCTCAAATGGGCCTTGCCAGGAATGTTCCTCAGTCTATTGGAGTTTTTGACCCCCCCCCCCGCTGTCCATTATCTGATCTCCCAGGTTTACTATGAACCCCATGCAGCAGATCCTAAAGGAACCTGTCTTGTAAAGATTCAGTCAAATCAGCCATCTCTGATGCTCTTATAAAACGTTCCATCTGCCAGATGTTTGTAGCGGCATGTCACTGTTTGTTTTATGACAATCATAAAGCATCGTAAAAATAAATGTAATATTTTCCAGTTCTGGAGGACCCGTTCAAGACATTTTCTATTTTTCCTAATACCTCAGGTATTCACCGTTAAATGGTTCATATGGCATAATTAAGAGGGTAACATAAGAGACAATCATATACTGTTACTCGTTCATGTTAAAGAGGGATAAAAATAAAAAGCAATGTTATGATAATAGTTCCTTTTATCACCATATAGATGGACAATCTTGCAAATGTAACTAAATGATTAAGAGGAAATTCCAAGCTTAACATGTGACAGATGTTTTTTAGTAACATGGATTATTGTCTTGGTTTAAGTGATGTCAACCTAGGAGTTCTATAAATCTTTGTTGTTTTGTTAGCACCAAAGTTAGTACATCATCTTTGGACCTGGTCCCAAACCCACATACATTTTTGCCTAGTTTATGAAATGGTAGTAATGGGGGCCTGTTCGAACTTAACTGACATTTCTGGTTCAGAAAAGACTGGAAGTTACACATTTTGTGCTTTTCTTCATACCATGTAAGTGTGTAATAACGAACGACAGAGTACTTATGCTTTCCAGAATGAGGGTAAAACATGGGTAAATATCTCATTATTAATGTCCTTTTCTGAACATAAAAATGTAAGTTACCTTGGATGGTTACTGAAAGTAACCTGTATCCTTGAAAATGCTAGTCTTATCATAGGCAATGAGCAGACTACTAATTACATACTTAGTTTGCTCTGTCCTTTTAAGAGATTGTGTAAGATGTGATGAAGTAAGTTTCTTTAGAATCGAGATGCAATTTGCTCTGTGAAGTTCAGATTGTCATTCCATAGCTTACGTTCCTGTCATGTTCAATTCATCGTCTATAAAATCTTCAAACCTTGCGAAGTAAGAAGGAATTTGCAGCTGTTGCAAACCTTGTTTTTTTTCATAGACATCGTCTCTCTGAACCCATGAAGGAGAGAGATCATGCACTATGTCAACCTCCCGGTACAGTAGGTAGGTTCTGTCTCACCCAAGATACATCGGAGGGCTGAAGATTAGTGGCGATGATGAGATCGGAATTCCACCTCCTTTTAAAATAGTACCGTCTGTGTGTCATTTGTTTATTCGACTTTGCATACTTTATATTTATGCTCTGCTCCACAGATGTGTGTATCAGAGCGGCTGGGGCTGGGGCCTTGAGTTCAGTCAGAGGGAGAGAGGCACAGAGTTCTTCTATCAAGATTTACTCTTTTCACTCTTGTCTTTCTTTGACCCACCTCCCCCCTCCCTTTTCTCGTTAAGCGTTCTGGAAAATATAATGCTAAACTGTGACAAAAAGTAGGCCAGACGCCACACGTCTGATAGCTGTTGTTGCTTAGTGCCAGGAACCAGGGAGTCTTCACCGCTCTGCTCTACTGCACTGCTCTGTAGATCAGCCTCCTTTAAGACTGAGCCTTTCACTGCAATCAGAATAGGAAGGCTGATATTAAGTTAGTCGAGCTACAGAGAACCTTCTGGGAGGGAGGGTGACCTGGACCTGCTGCTGGCCACACAGGCTTTACCAGAGACAGACACACTTTCATTTACATGGATGGATGGAGGCATGGATGGTGTGATACTGGTTCTCCTATTGGGACAGCAGAATAACCCTTAGGTTCTTTTTTTGTGCAGTTAAATACCATTAATTTCCACATTAGACACTTCTGCAAGCGTTATAATGTCAAAATACGTTTGTTACTCTGAGCAACTATTGTCATTTACCACTGTCACACCCGGTATGTACTTCCAAAAAGGTCTAAATAAAAATTGATAAGCAACCGAAAAAATGTATTGTCTGGAAAGATCATTGATTTGATCACCTACTGCAGTGTACAGTATGAACGTCATATCAACGTCTTGTTTCACAAGCACTGCAAGTAATGCAATAATATTTCATGTAAGTATATTGCCTTCAGAAAGTACTCATACATTCTTGCGGTTGTTAGTCTTTGTTTGCAGATGCACGTAGTTCCAGGCCGATAGAGTCTTCCATGGATGCTATGGGAAGTCTTTCCCAGATGAATGACTCTGACATTGTCATGCTATTCTGCTCTGACCGCATGTGGAAAACACTGCCTCCATATGAGAGTCATTTGCTGCTCATGTGCAAAGTCAACAAAAACAGAAAATGGCCCCCAAAAAGTTATTGAATAAAAGTATTTAATTTGTTTTGTATATTTAACACTGACAGAGAAATATCTAATTATGTCTCAATTTTGAAGAGTTCTTTACATAAAACTGGGAAAGTGATGTTAAAATGTGATTCTAAGACAGTGCTCCAAGCCATTTATTGAAGGTCATTAGAAAGCATTTTTTTTGTTAAACACCACTGCAAAAAAATTATGACGGACATGAATTATTTTAGATAAATACATTGATTGAAGTGTGGAAACCGGAGCAGGGGATCAGACTCTTGGGAGCAGGGGATCAGACTCTTGGGAGCAGGAGATCAGACTCTTGGGAGCAGGAGATCAGACTCTTGGGAGCAGGAGATCAGACTCTTGGGAGCAGGGGATCAGACTCTTGGGAGCAGGAGATCAGACTCTTGGGAGCAGGAGATCAGACTCTTGGGAGCAGGAGATCAGACTCTTGGGAGCAGGGGATCAGACTCTTGGGAGCAGGGGATCAGACTCTTGGGAGCAGGGGATCAGACTCTTGGGAGCAGGAGATCAGACTCTTGGGAGCAGGAGATCAGACTCTTGGGAGCAGGGGATCAGACTCTTGGGAGCAGGAGATCAGACTCTTGGGAGCAGGAGATCAGACTCTTGGGAGCAGGAGATCAGACTCTTGGGAGCAGGGATCAGACTCTTGGGAGCAGGGGATCAGACTCTTGGGAGCAGGGGATCACACTCTTGGGAGCAGGGGATCAGACTCTTGGGAGCAGGAGATCAGACTCTTGGGAGCAGGGGATCAGACTCTTGGGAGCAGGGGATCACACTCTTGGGAGCAGGGGATCACACTCTTGGGAGCAGGGGATCAGACTCTTGGGAATAACTCATAAAATCTTATTGAGGAATTTGAAAGAATGTGTAACTGCATAGTTTTAATAATGCTTTATGGCATGCTTATTTTATGTCTAATTGTTAACCACTGGCTAATCAGCAAAGAGACATGTCCAGCACTCCATGTGATTTGTATAATTGCTTATTCTATAATATATGGTCTGGGAAGAAATAAAATGTGCATCAGTGAAGGCCCAATGTTAGGCTAATCATAGCCTTGCACAAATGAATTTATTTTTTCAGTTCCAGTTGGTTTAAATTGCTTAGCATCATTAGTCTTACGATCAAGGAAAATGGATTAGAAGAACATACGCCAGCCAGTATGGTCATTGCTGTGGAATACTCAAAGAATTATTACACATGGACTAAATCAGCATTGCTTGCTGTTTGGGGTTGTAGGCTGTGTATCTGTACAGCATTTTGTGACATCTGCTGATGTAAAAAGGGCTTTATAAATACATTTGATTGATTGATTGATTGATTGATTGATTGATTGATTGATTGATTGATTGATTGAATGAAGGTAATCATTACATCATTCATTGTGTCATTGATTTAATTCACAAACTGTTTTTTTTCCGGTGATATACCGTGCCTTAAAAAATTATTCATACCCCTTGACTTATTCCATATATGCTGTGTTACAGCCTGATTTCAAAATGGATTAAATACAAAAAAGTATCACCCATCTACATACAATACCCCATAATTTATTGAAAATGGAATACAGAAATATCTTATTTATTTTAAGTATTCACACCCCTGAGTCAATACATGTTAGAAACTCATTTGGCAGTGAATATAGCTGTGAGTCTTTCTGAGTACGTCTCTAAGAGCTTTGCACATCTGGATCACACAATATTTTCACATTATTCTTCTTAAAACTCCTCAACCTCTGTCAAGTTGGTTGTTGATCCTTGCTAGACAACCATTTTCAGGTCTTGGCATATATTTTCAAGACGATATAAGTCAAAACTGTAACTAGGCCACTTAGGAACATTCAATGTCATCTTGGTAAGCAACTCCAGTGTATATTTGGCCTTGTGTTTTAGGTTATTGTCCTGCTGAAAGGTGAATTTGTCTCCCAGTGTCTGTTGAAAAGCAGACTGAAGCAGGTTTTCATCTAGTATTTTTACTGTGCTTAGCTTATTCCATTTATTTTATCCCGACAAAATACTCCCTAGTCATAGCCGATGACAAGCATACCCATAACATAATGCAGACACCACCATGCTTGAAAAAATGACGAGTGGTACTCAGAGATATGTTGTTTTGATTTTTCCCCAAACATAAAGCTTTGTATTCAGGACATAAAGTTAATTTCTTTGCCCAATTTTATGCAGTTTTACTTTAGTGCCTTATTGCAAGCAGGATGCAGGTGCTCTTCCCTTGTGAGGCATTGGAAAACCTCCTTGGTCTTTGTGGTTGAATCTGTGTTTGGAATTCACTGCCCGACTGAGGGACCTTACAGATAATTGTATGTGTGGGGTAGAGAGATGAGGTAGTCATTCAAAAATCATCTTAACAACTATTATTGCACACAGAGTGAGTCCATGCAAATTATTATTGACTTGTTAAGTAAAGTTTTACTCCTGACCTTATTTAGGCTTGCCATAGCAAAGGGGTTGAATACTTATTGACTCAAGACATTTCAGCTTTTCATTTTTTATTAATTTGTAAAAAAAAAAATCTAAAAACATAATTATACTTTGACAATAAAAATAAAATAAAATAAAATTGTATTTGTCACATGCGCAGAATACAACAGGTGTCGACCTTACAGTGAAATGCTTACTTACAAGCCCTTAACCAACAATGCAGTTTTGGTACAGTGTCAATGTGCGGGGCACAGGTTAGTCGAGGTAATTGAGCTATAATGTACATGTAGGTACTGTAGAGGTAAAGTGACTATGCATAGATAATAAACAGAGAGTAACAGCAGCGTAAATGCAAATAGTCCAGGTAGCCATTTGATAAGCTGTTCAGGAGTTTTATGGCTTTAGAAGCTGTTAAGAAGCTTTTTAGACCTAGACTTGGCGATCCGGTACCGCTTGCCGTGCGGTAGCAGAGAGAACAATCTATGACTAGGGTTGCTGGAGTCTTTGGCAATTTTTTGGTCCTTCCTCTGACTCAGCCTGGTATAGAGGTCCTGGATGGCAGGAAGCTTGAGCCCAGTGATGTACTGGGCCATACACATTACCCTCTGTAGTGCCTTGCAGTTGAAGGCCAAGCAGTTGCCATACCACGCAGCTTCATTAAATAGTAACCGCAAAACACCAGTCTCAACATCAACGGGATGCTGGCCTTCTAGGCAGAGTTGCAAAGAAAAAGCCATATCTCAGACTGGCCAATAAAAAGAAAAGATTAATATGGGAAAAATAACACAGACATTGGACAGAAGAAGATTGGAAAAAAGTGTTATGGATAGACGAATCTAAGTTTGAGGTGTTCGGATCACAAAGAAGAACATTCGTGAGACGCAGAAAAAAATGAAAAGATGCTGGAGGAGTGCTTGATGCCATCTGTGAAGCATGGTGGAGGCAATGTGATGGTCTGGGGGTGCTTTGGTGGTGGAAAGTGGGAGATTTGTACAGGGTAAAAGGGATCTTGAAGAAGGAAGGCTATCACTCCATTTTGCAACGCCATGCCATACCCTGTGGCTGGTGCTTAATTGGAGCCAATTTCCTCCTACAACAGGACAACGACACAAAGCACAGCTCCAAACTATGCAAGAACTATTTAAGGAAGAAGCAGTCAGCTGGTATTCTGTCTATAATGGAGTGGTCACCACAGTCACCACATCTCAACTCTATTGAGCTGTTGTGGGAGCAGCTTGACCGTATGGTACGTAAGAAGTGCCCATCAAGCCAATCCAACTATTGGGAGGTGCTTCAGGAAGCATGGGGTAAAATCTCTTCAGATTTTAAACAAATTGACAACTAGAATGCCAAAGGTCTGCAAGGCTGTAATTGCTGCAAATGGAGGATTCTTTGACAAAAGCTAAATTTGAAGGACACAATTATTATTTCAATTAAAAATCATTATTTATAACCTTGTCAACATCTTGACTATATTTCCTATTCATTTTGCAACTCATTTCATGTATGTCTTCATGGAAAACAAGGACATTTCTATGTGACCCCAAACTTTTGAACAGCAGTGTAGATGAAAACGCTCTTGGTAAATAGTGTGGTCTACAGCTTATCATGAGATACTCTACCTCAGTCGAGCAAACCTTGAGACTTCCTTAATATTATATTTTGTGCACCATGTGTTATTTACAAATAGACACAGACCGACACCCCGTGTTTTACCAGAGGCAGCTGTTCTATCTTGCCGATGCACCGAAATCCCAGCCAGCTGTATGTTATCCATGTCGTTGTTCGGCCACATGAAACATAAGATATAACAGTTTTTAATGTTACATTGGTAGGATAGTCTTGATCAGAGCTCATCCATTTTGTTATCCACTGATTGCACGTTGGCTAATAGGACTGATGGTAGAGGCAGATTACCCACTCGCCGCCAGATCCTTACAAGGCACCCCGACCTACGTCCCCGATATCTCTGTCTCTTCTTCATACAATGACAGGATTTGGGCCTTAACGGGTGTCTGAAGTAAATCCTTCGCATCCAACTCATTAAAGAAAAAATCTTCAACCAGTACGAGATGAGTAATCGCTGTCCTGATATTCAGGAGCTCCTTTTGGTCATAAGAGACGGTGGCAGAAAGATTATGTACAAAATAAGTTACATTCCGGGGGTGACGGCAGTAAATTATGTTAGTTGCTCAGCGAAACTCCATATTTGGTAAGTAACAATCTTATTTCGACATTATGACGCTTGCAGAGCTGTCTAAAGGGAAAATGAATGGAAGCTAACTCGGATAGAGAGGAGACTAGTCATATTCCTCATCTCCTCCTTCTGCCCAGATACTAGTTCAGGCTTAGCCTAAAGATCTGTGAAAGCTCTCAGTGCCAGAGGATGGAGACGGGAGAGTAATGGTTCACTAAGCTTTTAACAAGGGGTGGAGAATGCTAGCAATTAGCTAAGTGTGTTCACGCGTGCGACTGGGTGCACATGTGCTCCATAGACTTCCAGGCGTTTCATTATCCTGTAAAAAGGAACAATTATTAGACACCCAAAGCACAAGGTTTTGAAAGTGACTATATTAGTCACCAGCTTTCTCTTAATTGGCGTAAACACTCATGTCCTTTACTGTGCCTTTAAAGAAAATGTCTGTCGTCAGTTATTATTGGAAAAAACATCAATGACCATGGATAAATTAGGCATGCTCTGGATTGGAAAACAAGTTCTATTAAATCACTAATTTGTTTGCCATCCAGTCATTAGAAGTCTTTTTTTGCTCTACAACTTTGCAATAAACTCGGGCCCTTATAGGCCTCTATAGGGTTTCAATGAACAGACCATCAGACATAGAGGCTTTTAAAATAGGTTTTCATTTGTATTCGGATCTCTAGTTTTGGATTTGTTTGGTCTGGCTTTAATAAAATTTATGGCCAGCTAATGGTCGGTAAACATGTCAGTGCTTATTCCTCTGGCTGATACGCAAACTGTAAACTAAACATAGCGCGGATACGCCCTATGGGGCTAAATCTGTTAGCTTTAGTCTCGTGGACAAAACGAGCCTATTCAACTTGAACTCAAAACAATCGGAGCAATGTTATTGTCTAATGGAGGATGCCAAAACATGGTTCAACATCGTAGACTAAATAAGATGTTTGTTCCAGTGCCTCAGAGGTAAGCCAGATCTATTTCATGGGAAACCATGTAATCGTGTGCAAATATTTCTCAGATGTTTGACTTATAAACTATATGGATTGCTAATGCAGGAAATGGCATGTTATGTTCACGGTGAATACCAGATAGAAACTACTTTACGTTCTATATGGGATTAAATCAGGTTACTGGTTACTTATATAAATGCAGGTTAATTCTGCCAGTCTCCTTTGCCTCCGGTATGACTTCCAATCACATGCATTCCAAAAGACTCCCATGACCAAATCATTCTTAGAGAACACTTAGAGTTTGAGCTAGACATTAAGATGAGCGATAAGAAACCAATGACTTCATACTGTAGGTCAGCATAGTTCACATTTCTTAGCTGAGGTCAATGAGTACCCAATTGGGTTGGTTCTTGTGAACCCAGTGCCCCTTACTGGGTTCTGCCCTGCCCAGTAGTATGGTGTGGTAGCTACAGTACAGTAGTTATGATAGGACTGGCTTCTGGCCAGCGGAAAATTGGAGCAGAAATTACATTCACTCCATCTGCCCTCCCTCTCAACCCTGGGACAGGAAATCCTCCCTTTGATTGTGAAATGCAGGTCTGGCAGGTCAGGTTGAAGTGGCGAATAATCATTCCACCCTGCGGGTAAAGTACAGGACACTACCTGGGGGCTCTGCCATGGAACTGGCATGGCATTAACTGAGCTGAGGGAGGAGGGTGGAACACAAACACACACTCATGTAGTGAAATGGCCTGGAGTGGACAGACACAAGCAAGCATACACACATTTAAGAACACACACACACAAATCAATCCATTGACTTGCACATTCACACATACAGTACAGTGCCTTCGGAAAGTATTCAGACCCGTTGACTATTTCCACATTTTATTACGTTACAACCTAAAATGGATTAAATCAATAAAAATCCTCATCAATCTACACACAATACCCCAAAATGACAAAGCAAAAACAGTTTTTTCAAATTAAAAATCTATTAAAAATAAAATAAAAACAGAAATACCTTATTTACATAATTATTCAGACCCTTTGCTATGAGACTCAAAATTGAGCTCAGGTGCATCCTGTTTCCATTGATCAACCTTGAGATGTTTCTACAACTTGATTGGAGTCTTCCTGTGGTAAATTCAATCGATTGGACATGATTTGGAAAGGCACACTCCTGTCTATATAAGGAATGGAAGAAGTTTGGAAACACCAAGACTCCTCTTAGAGCTGGCCGCCCGGCCAAACTGGATAATCAGGGGAGAAAGACCTTGGTCAGGGAGGTGACCAAGAACCCGATATTCCCTCTGACAGAGCTCTAGAGTTCATCTGTAGAGATGGGAGAACCTTCCAGAAGGACAAACATCTCTGCAGCACTCCACCAATCAGGCATTTATGGTAGAGTGGCCAGACGGAAGCCACTCCTCAGTAAAAGGCACATGACAGCCCTCTTGGGCAGCCAAGACAATGAGGAAGTGGCTTCGGGACTCTGAATGTCCTTGAGGCCCAGCCAGAGCCCGGACTTGAACCCGATCGAACATGGAGAGACCTGAAAATAGCTGTGCAGCAGAGTTTGAGAGGATCTGCAAAGAAGATGGGAGAACTCCCCAAATACAGGTGTGCCAAGCTTGTAGCGTCATACCCAAGAAGACTTGAGGCTGTAATTGCTGCCAAAGGTGCTTCAACAAAGTACAGAGTAAAGTGTCTGAATACTTATGTAAATGTGATATATCTGTTTTATATTTTTTTTAGAAATTAGCAAACATTTATAAAAACCTGTTTTTGATTTGTCATTATGGGGTATTGTGTGTACATTGACGTGTATTTAAAAAAAAACTATTTTAGATTAACTCTGTAACCTAACAAATTGTGGAAAAAGTCAAGGGGTCTGAATAATTTCTGAAGGTGCTGTACACCATTCTCAGAGTATTTTGCTAAATGTTGTAGACTCTTAGAAAAAGGGGTTCCAAAAGGGTTCTTTGGCAATCCCCATAAGATAACCTTTTTTGGTTCCATGTACAACCCTCTGTGTAAAGGATTCTAGATGGCACCTTTTTTTCTAAGAGTGTAATGCTTTGCCCTTGACAGCCCTCTCTGAATGTTCAGCCATGTGAACATTTTTTCCTTTGGAACCTTGAGCCTTGTGTGTTTAGCAAGTTCTTACGACTCAGCCAGCCAATAAGACCTCAAGTCCAAACAGTAAGGAAACCCAATCTCCTCTTCTTCCCATCATCCAACTCCCTCACCATCTCAATTAAGAGCAGATAGACTAGAGAGCATCCTCTCTCTGATCTGTCTTGGACCGATTCAGCTGTGAGCTCATTTGTTTTCCAAGGACACGGCTGCCACTCTCTTTCAAATAAATATTCACTCAAACCGACCCCTATTTACACTCCTAAACATTGTGTTTTTAAAACAACATGCAACGTCATAAAAACCATGTTAAAAATTCTAGCTCCGTAGCACAACCATTCAAATCCCTGCTGGCATGTACTGAGTTTTATTGAGAATACATTTTCAGTTAAATAAAAACAGACCAGATAGACAAAATATTTTCCCTCTCTGCTAATCAGATTTTGGTGTGCAATTTGGTTGATTTATGTGAATATGACTGACTCTGTTGTCCTCGCTAACCTTTCTCTCCAAATGAGTGACTCAGTGTGGGCTTCAGCAGGCGCGGTGTTGTGCTCCAGTGTAGATTTTCACAGTTTATGTTAACTTTCCACCAGAAACACGACTGCATGAGCTGACTTATTAGCGTGCTTTGTTCCATTCCTTCATGGTTTGCTTTGGCTGGAGGATGCCATAAGTTTCCCCCTTTTTATTCCTCTCTCTCTCTCTCTCTCTCTCTCTCTCTCTCTCTCTCTGTCTCTCTCTCTCTCTCTCTCTCTCTCTCTCTCTCTCTCTCTCTCTCTCTCTCTCTCTCTCTCTCTCTGTCTCTCTCTGTCTCTCACTCTCTCTCTCTCATACCTCGCTCTCCTTCTCTAACACACACACCTCTCTCCCTTTCTTCTTCCCTCTCTCTCCCTTCTTCCCACCTTACAGTTAAGGTGTTCTTACAGTATATTTCCGAATCCTGTAGCCTGTAGCAGACAAACATTCTTGCTGATTACCTTGTTGAGTAGCACTGACGTCTCACATGCTAAACTCCTCCTAGGGGCTGAGAGAGAGAAAGAACATTGATGTGGCAATGGTGGCAGTAAACTTTTTACAATGTCACAGCATGTTACGTAAAACTATGGCCAAACCTCCCTCTATGCACCAACAGCATACCCACAGGGTTTTCCCCTCCTGCTTCCCCCATTTGCCCAACTGAACATGACCAGAAAAGGGCTGTCTTCATGTATTCACTATACTGCCAAAATTCAACTGACAGAAATACCTTGTAATAACTTGTAATATTTTACTTAACTACTTAATAACTGGACCTAGTGGACTACATACCAATGCACTGCCTACATTCACATCATATGCTGTTTAAATAAAAACATGAGGGCCTTTGACATGTGGCTTAAATGAATTATTCTTCAACAACAACACATGTAAAAGTCATTAAATATAATCTACATCATTTTAAGGTCCTCAGCTTCTACACTACACCATTTTGAGGTGATACAAACCAGGTTTTTCTTTCAAACATATAATGTTATAATTGAGGCCTGAGCTCACCGCTCACAGAGAAGAGCTGTGTGGTTTGTCGTCCCAGAACAACTAATGGTTTCTTCTTGCTTCGGTTGGGTTCCTTCTACACATAAGGCAGCCATTAATGGCCTATAGAACGTCTATCTCGGGACTGGGCTGGACCTCGGCTAGGAAATCGGTAGAGACGGGGAACATGAATATGCAATGTTACGACTTGGTCAAAATGTTCCCTGTTCCTCCAACTGCAATACCTCATCTCACTGCTAGCTTAAAACAAAGGCATTTTTGATATTGAGACTTTGCCTTGACCTCTTACTATACCATAGTTTTGTTTTGCACTACATCATGGGTTTGACTCATCCCACAGGCAAGCGAGACTAGATTTTTGGTTGTCTAAATTCAAGATTACTTTGAATAAGGAGTGAGTGGTTAGCTGTACAATGGGTTGAGGGTTAGGCTGTGGGTACGTAAGTTAGAGTGTTGGTCATGGCTGAGGTTTGGAATATAGTCATTTAAAAACTATGGATTGCAGTCTAGATGTTGGACCGTAAGATTAGCGTCGTGATGTCATACAGAGCTGTCCCTGACCAGGTATGTTACCTGTCTGTCTCTCCAGGTGTGTATGTGCCGGCTGGTGCTGGAGTCAGACCAGGAGCAGGAGGATCTGGACCAGGTGCTGGTCTCTACCCAGGTAACATATTAGCTACCTACGCCTGCACAGCGCAACACATGACACAGCATGTCTCTTTATATAATGTACAGTGACGTCCGGTGAGGTCTGAGGCCGGAAGCCCACCCATCTGACGTCTATCCTTCTGGTTAAAGACATCAGTGACTTGGGAGTTGACTGTTGACCCTCAGTTTTAAAAATATCTCGGTCACGATGGAGATGATGGCAAGGGATGAGAGTTGTCCTTGATCAATATTTGTTTGAGTGCAGAAAATGTTCTCTTAACTGATGCTGTTGACTGTTGTCCACAGAGCCAGTCTTCCGTTGACACCACTCAGATTGAAATTATTTCTGTCCCTTCCTTTGACGCAAGTCCCTAATATCAGGTGTGGGTCTTCCATCCCTTATCACCCCTTGTTTCGCTAAAAAAATCCAACTTTGAAAACTATTTCAGATGCAATATACAGTAGGACTTGTTGGCCGATCCCCCTGTACTGGTACAGCTCTACGACTCATACCACTCCTCTCAGGATTCCTCCCCCTTGACCCATCATCCTCTACCTTCTTCACTGTCTCAGCATACAACAACGTCTGTACTATTCTAACTCTGGAAACCTCAACCTGCCTCTCTCGCACCAGATATTTCTGAACCCCAGCCCCATGGGGGCCAGTACAATTAACACATACCACTACTTTCCCCAATGCTCCACATTCCTTTCTCTCATGCCCTTCTGCACACTTCTCACACTTTTCTCCTATGCACTGCTACCACATGCCCATAGGCTTGACACCTGTAACAAGGTAATGTATTTGGCACAAAAGCTTGTATGGGATAACTTACAGTACCAGTCAAAAGTTTGGACACACCTACTCCTTACAGATAAAAAATACTATTTTCTACATTGTAAAATAATAGTGCAGACATCAAAACTATGAAATAACACATATGGAATCATGTAGTAAGCAAAAAAGTTTTGATAAAATACTAATATATTTTATATTTGATATTATTCAAAGTCGCCATCCTTTGCCTTGATGACAGCTTTGCACAACGGACAAATCTGTGTTTGGCGGAGGCACAGAAATGTGACCAACCGGCTCGATTCTCACACTGGACGCTCTGGCCGAGGAGTAAGGTTGATCCAAGCTTTCTGAACTAACAACAGCAGTCGAGCACCCAAGCTACCTGGCTAATGTTGGCTAGCTTGCTAGCTACTTCCATGCACAAATGAGAGAACCGCTCACTCTGAACATTTTACTCTCCCTAGCAGAGCTGGTTAGGCTGTTTTTATGTTATCCAGAGTGTTGGTGACTGCAACTGTAATGCTGTCAACAATTTAATTACGTTTTTTTGCCAACGTTTACAGACACAGGCCATATTCAATGGGTGTTGAGTGTTCGTAAATGTGTCAGTTATTCTGCGCTCATACATGTAATGTTAGCTAGCTAGCAAGTTCTCCCAATTGTGCAAGGCCTGTCATTTTCAATTTTCTACCACCCACCACTGCGACCTGTATGCTCTAGTCGGCTGGCCCTCGCTACATATTCGTCGCCAGACCCACTGGCTCCAGGTCATCTCCAAGTCTATGCTAGATAAAGCTCCGCCTTATCTCAGTTAACTGGTCACGATGGCAACACCCACCCGTAGCACGCGCTACAGCAGGTGTAGTGTATCTCACTGATCATCCCTAAAGCCAACACCTCATTTGGCCGCCTTTCGTTCCAGTTCTCTGCTGCCTGTGACTGGAACGAATTGCAAAAATCGCTGAAGTTGGAGACTTTTATCTCCCTCACCAACTTCAAACATCTGCTATCTGAGCAGCTAACCGATCGCTGCAGCTGTACATAGTCTATCGGTAAATAGCCCACCCAATTTTACCTACCTCATCCCCATACTGTTTATATTTATTTACTTTTCTGTTCTTTTGCACACCAATATCTCTACCTGTTCATGACCATCTGATCATTTATCACTCCAGTGTTAATCTGCAAAATTATAATTATTTGCCTACCTCCTCATGCCTTTTGCACACAATGTATATAGACTCTCTTTCTTTTTTTTCTACTGTGTTATTGACTTGTTAATTGTTTACTCCATGTGTAACTCTGTGTTGTCTGTTCACACTGCTATGCTTTATCTTGGCCAGGTCGCAGTTGAAAATGATAACCTTTATTTAGCCTACCTGGTTAAATAAAGGTTAAATCAATTTTAAAAAACATTTAAAAAGTAGCACAGTGTCCAAGGAAGGGCCAGAAGTATACAGAATGGTGTCGTCTGCGTAGAGGTGGATCAGGGAATCGCCCGCAGCAAGAGCAACATCATTGATATATACAGAGAAAAGAGTCGGCTCGAGAATTGAACCCTGCGGCACCCCCATAGAGACTGCCAGAGGACAGGACAACATGTCCTCCGATTTGACACACTGAACTCTGTCTGCAAAGTAGTTGGTGAACCAGGCCTGGTTATAACAGCAAAGGGAGGACCCACTCCATATTAATGGCCATTATTTTAGAATCAGATGTTCGACGAGCAGGTGACCACATACTTTTGGCCATGTAGTCTAGATCATACAGCGTATTGTACAGCATACAACATACACCTTTCATGTTTCCCAGCACACAACACAAAACCTGTATGACTAAATTACTGTAGCATTACTTACTGAAGAAATAAAGGCACATGTTGGGTCACAGTCTATTATTGCAACCCACAGTTTAAACATTAGCCCTGTGCCTGTAGTGTACAGTACTGCAAGTCTCCACCTCAACCACAAACCAACCAGCGATCACCACTGCTCTCCCTCTCCAAACCTACTGAGAGACGACCGTGGCTGTTGGGTTTCCCTTGTGTTCAGCATGTAAAATATTAACAACCTCCAGGACAGTTGAAGCACACACCTCCAGCCTTAAAACCAGCCTTAAATGATGGGCAGGCCGAGCCGGGCAACTTGAAATGGTCTGAAGAGTCTGTCTCATACGTGGCTCTCTTAATCATTACCGTCATACACAAAAACGCAATATCGCTTGTAATTTTTCTCTCTCTCGCACCTTACTATTTCCCATTGTACTCTACCATTTCCCTCTGGATAAGTATAATGTAGCTGTACCGTAGGTTTTCACTGTAACATCATTGAGGCCATAAATTACAGTGAAATACAGTGTGAGGAAGCCTGAGTTGCCACACCGACCCATTGCATTCCACTCCTCACTCTGAGGTTGGAAGATGTCTCTGTGATACAGTTGGAGATTTAGAGTGTGTCCCAAATTGCACCCTATTCCAGACATGGTGCACTGCTTCTGACTAGGGTCCTGGTCAAAAGTGGTACACTATATAGGGAAAGGGTGCCATTTGGGACTCAAACTTAGAAGATTTAAAGATGTAGAGATTTAGAGCCTCCTACCCACCACAGTGGTCTAGTCTCTGTGTGGAGATACCTGGTCAGGTCAGAGACCGAAGTGAGGGAGGGAGCAGCCAGGGGGAGAGCTAAAACAAACGTCCAACCTTTCACTTTAACTCTTTTTTTCTGCTTCTCTTCTGTTTTCTTTTGCTTTCCTTGTTTTACCAACAGGAGCTGGTGGGATACCCGCAGGAGCAGGCTACAAACCAGCTAAAACTGGTGGTGAGTAGAAAATACTTACTGTAAAGCCCTCCTCTAATAATTGTCCCTTAGCTGGACTAATAGAGACAGCATCTACAGTATGCTGCTGTTGAGACCTACAGTCATTCCGTGAACAATGACTACAGATACAGGGTTTTCAAAACCACAACGTTGTCACAGAGCTTGAGCTCCCTGTCTTGCGTGTGGGCCAGGGGACTGAACTGGGTTACAAGCACCAGGCCACCCTCATCACAGCAATTCACATAGAGAGATATGGAGAGTGGCTATTATATATGGCCTTTGTCTTATCACACTGTCATAGCAGAGACACACCCAGCAGCATGCATACTGAACACCCTGACCACTACAGTACACCACGTTAACTACCACGCCACCACACTTGTTAAGTCTGTAGCTATTTCACAAAACTGCTGGAGAATAGGAATAGTTTTGCACGGTTGCCTGGTTCCATCTCAGAAAGCTCAAGGTGTGATTTCTCCTCCACTCAACCACATTGGCCACAAGCTAAGCTACTAATTTAGTCATGGTGCTGGTTCTAATGACATGCTGTTGTTGGGCAACACAGTGCTCAGACACAACCACTGTCATTAAGTCTGGTTTAACAAGGTGTACTTAGAGTGTTCTCCTCACACCTATAAAACCACAGCGTGCTGTCCCGTCCTCCATGTGGGTGTGTTCTGTGTTGCTGTCAGGGAATGGCTATGCAGTAAGGAAAGTGTTGTCTTATAGGCTTACATACTGTAGTAAGTGTTGATGATGACAATGATGACAATGATGGTGATAATGATTATAATGACAATAAAGAAGATGATGGTGACGGTAATGACAAAGACCCGTTGTCTAACCAGACCTTATGTTTCCCCCAGCTGGAGGATATGG